>NC_137054.1:66002628-66100128 GCF_032717465.1 Coenobita brevimanus
ACCACTCGAAAACATGAGCATGATGGATTTCATAAAAAAGAAAGTAGCTAGCTGTCATCCCGGAATGGTTGATATACCTGACTGGTGCAGCACACTTTGAAAGTCATTACTCTGGTGTATGGTGTAGTAGCCATTCCTAACGAGGACACACACAGAAAGGGCTGTGTTTAAATTTTTGGGTTGTGTATTTAAAAATGCATGGTGCCTACAACGATCCAATGATTTTTGGTGACAGTACCTTCATCTCCCTCAAAACCTCGCCCACCTCCATACACACTTTTGTTTTCTCTTTACTTTTCTTTATCCTTTTTTTTAATAGTTACATTATCTGGGTCTATTTAATGGTGAGACGAAAATATATTTGATAAAAGTGAGCTAAAATGTTCCCGGTGAATTCAGCAGTTATCTGAGTATCTTGAGACCAAATGACGCCTAAATGAGTTGATTCACATACTGGTGATTAGATACCGTAACTGGCGTGTCCAGATAAGAATGAACCAAGACTGTGTTTACAGTTTTTCATTTTTGTTAATTTTGTGTGTTGTACATCATGTGAATATATTGGTATCTATTATATTTTTAACCTTTATCGTTACTGCATCCAAGATTGATACTGAACTGTTTAACTTTAATGAATGACATAATACAGGCTTATGAAATGCCTCATAACAGCACAGTATATCAATGCTCCTCGCCCTAAAGTTTCAAGGTTTAAAGCACAGTGCGGGTCTCGAAGATTTCGTTACTGACTGTAGGAAGAGATGTTACGAACTTTCTCGAACCACTTACAGTACAGGGATAGGTTTTAGGAATACGACTGTCACACTCCTTTTCATTAACTTTGGCCTAAAATTTTCACATGTCCGTATCAGTTTAGTCTTTCTTGCTCTCACCTGCATCTCCATAAAAATCTCTGCAGCTTCCCAATTTAATTTTCTTCCTGATAAGTGATTATCATTATAGCTACCGTACCAGGTCAAGGCGGTATTCGGTAGAGTTATCTTAGCAGTTTTTGTCATTTCTGAACTATAAGCGTAAGAATCACTGAAGCTGACTTTACTCTTTTGACTCTAGCTTGGCCTAAAATTGACACCTTTCCATCTTAAATGCTTAGTTGTATCAATAGATTGACATTAGAATGTGATGCTAGTCACGAAGAGGTACAACGGAAAGGCTGAAGACCCATGTTACTGTATTTCTCTGCCAGTGAGCTACGTGAACTAAGCTACAAATAAAAACTGTAGACCAAGTTAAAATGAAAAAATTATAATATTAAATATTTATTTCTGTATAATTATCCTTAATGATGCCAGGTATATTAGAGTAATTAATAATTAGTATTATTAGCAATGTCATTAATGTTACAGTAACACCTATCCACAGCTGTGTTATTAGCCACCCATTTACATCCACACACATTCGCCTACATCCACGCTAACACCCACCTACACCCACAGTAACACCCACCCATACCTGCACCCACCCACCCGCACTAACAACCACCCATACCTGCACCCACCCACCCACACCCACACCCACACCAACACCCACCTACACCCACGAACACCTCCAAATGACTCCTTACCTGCAGCCTCAGTCCCCTGCAGCCTGATCAACCCCACCAAGAGGACCACAGTCAGCAAGTGCCTCATCCTTCCTCACTCCACGCTGTCAAGATCCAGCCCAAAATGAGTTGCTGAAAGGCGTGCCTGTCCCCGGAGCGTAGATCTAACTCAGTATTAGTTGTTGAAAGACGTAACTTGTCCCCTCACTGCACAGCCAACCTGGTATAACTTGTTGACAGGTGTGGCTTGTCCTCCTGGCGTGGATGTAACCTAGTATTAATTGTTGAAAAGAGTAGCTTGTCCTCGTCGAGTAGTATATTATCACAGCAATCACTTTCCACCCTGTGTCTACTTCTTCACTTGGCGTTCATGAGGCCATATTGCTTACCTGTTCTAGCATTAGGTTATTTTTCTGGGGTTGCAACGTACTCGTAAGTGCTTAAATTCACTTAGCTTTAGAGCTGATATAGCTTTTACTGTTTCCACTGTTAGTGTTTCCTATGGCATATATTACATAAAAGTCACTGTTGAAACAAAACAAAAACAAAAATACAGGGAGGAATTAGTTGTAAGGTGGATGCTGCTGCTATAGAGATGAAACTGATATACGACAGTTTTCACTATTAGGCCTAGGCACTATAATTTGTAATCGTAACATAACACTTTTTGCAACTGCACCTTCATTCATAGTCATTATTCAGAATTATTAAACTTTCTTATATAGCACTCTCACTCAACTTCCTTTTGAACGAACGATTCCGATTATTAAAAAAAAAAATATCAAATACAATTTTTGGATTTTTCTGTTCACTGATGTTCAGTAATTTAACAGTCCACTGGGTGTGTCGCAAAGTACCGTATTCTTAGGGGCGCATTTTTAACCCGCCGAGCCCAGGGATACCTTTTAAATTATATTCTTATTATCTCCTGAAGATTTTATTTAGCTCATGATAAACTGTTCGAACTGGAGAGGTTAAATGTAGCCTTAACAAACGTCTTCAGTATCAGAGTCCATTTTAAAGTTGAACAAAGCATTCTGGTAGCAGGAAGAATTATCTAAAATGACGTCACCAGGATTCAAACACTTAAACCTTGAAGCGCAAAATGGAATGCACAGCTCTCAGTTTTTTATGGTGATTTCTGAAACCCGGGACTCTGATAGAACATATCTGGCCTTGCTGTATCGTTGCTGACTGCACTTTATAATGTGGGATGCAGGCTGACTCCACCAAATAACTCTTGTCGTTCTATAAATTATCGTCAGAAATCAGTTGTTTGTATTGCAATTAAACATAGATCACGAATGGGAAAGCTAGCTCTTAGTTTTATATGGTATTTCGTGGGATGCCTATGATTATTAGATATCATTAGCCCGTATCCCATATTACAACGTGCAGTCAGGTATGGTATGAGGAAACTAGGTATGCCCTGCGTTCGTCAGACGCATGTTGTAATATTTGATAGTGTTACGAGTTCCCCTTAATTGACTGAAGCGAAATAGGCAAAATAAATCGCTAAGGGAGAGGTGCTGGAATCCTCCTAAGCTGGAGACAAACACGACGCCAACGCACACACACACACACACACCGGTGCTGGTGTTGCCACTGGTGGGAGAACTTTGCGTCTACCCTGCTGACGTGACCATTTTGGCTGCTGTGGCTGGCTTATCAGAGATAAACCCTCCCTAATGTTATTGTTCACCGTTTCATCGATAAGCACTGTAATCTGAGTCCACCGCAGCTACAGGTATGGACAAAAGTTAACCTACACCATTCTACTGCGTCTGCTTCACACTTTGGCATGCTCACCACTTTCCTCCCCGAATCATATTTGGGTGGAGCAACACATCAAGTTTCCCTTAGCTTAGGACCCCCTGGAGTGGAGGAGAAAGAATAGTTCCTCATAATCCTTCCTTGTCTTGACAGCAGCGCTCTCACTTTTAGGGATTTTGTCCCTAGATTGGAACTTTTCAGTACATTTAGTGACAAATTTAGGGATTTTGTATTTTTAGGGATTTTTTGGTGATTTTTGGTCATATTTAGTGATTATTTGGGGATTTTTGCTTATTATGTGTTATAATTGACATAGAATGCCCTCAGTAATGGGTGAAAAGGGTAAATAGCTTGTAAATATTGCCAAAATAGTATTTTCTTTGTGGTCAGCTGTTTGTGAACATTACTGTATTTTGGAAGTTTTAATTGGTCAGACGTATTACAGTTTCAACCAATCACGAGCTAGCATTTCAAGTTTGTTTATAGGCCGCCATGTTGCAAGCTTTTTCACACACGCTGAGTAAGTACTGAAAAATTATTTGAGTTTTTAGCCCTAACATTAAATGTTACTTCTTAGCAGACCCCCATACATATAAATAAGGGTTGTATATGAAGTTTATGACAACAGAATGTCATGACATAACGTGGAAAACGTGTAATACGGTGAGTGATGTAACTTTTTGTTGGCGAATGCTAAGAGCCCTCATCGCTTTCACGTAGCCTATTTTGATGATTTTGGGCCATATTCAGAAATCACAAGGGATACATTGAGTACACTGAGTTATTGAAAGCGTACATATATAATATTTGAGTGGTGATCAACTTGATCAAGGTAAAGACGGAAGGAGAAAGACATAATTGCAAATACACTTAATCAATAATTAGTTTCTTGAAGAACAGAGTAAACGTAATTTATTTTGATATATGGAATAGTTTACTTATGCTGAAAACACATTTGTTTCTTTCTACATATCTATACCTGACACCTATTCTTGAGAAGTCCTTGTGAAGAAGGATGGCTACAACAAAGCAACTCAGCAGTTACAAAGTTCACATCCTCCTAAGGCTCTTTAGCATTTACACCCACTCTGTTAACCTAGCACATTTTATTTCGTATGGAATATATCATGTTACTCAGGTATCTAGGCCTAGATTTATCCAGCCTCCTCCCTCAAAATAAGAAAATGTGGAATAATGGAAAACCATTATTTATGTTCTAAGTACTGTATTTTGATGATGTGTAAATGAAAGATATTTTCTTTAACACCTTTGCTATAGGCCTATTCATTATTTATATGGATTACATATATTTTTATACATATACAGAATATCATACTATATACAATATATTGCTGAAAATTAGTGCCAGGAGCATATTACATGTTACAGTATTATTTTTGTTAAACTGATGCTTTAATTTGGATTAAATCAACCAGTTCCTGGGTTGTACCTGATTTATCTGAGAAACTGTGATTCTTTTAGTCATATGGAGTGAAAGTAAACCAGCCTTTTTCAACTTGTTCTCCATAACTGATCCCCTTCCTTCAATCATTCCTCTCTCTCTCTCTCTCTCTCTCTTTCTTTATATCTTTATTCCCTCTCCCTTATCTTTCTCTCCCATTCAGTTAGCCATAATTTCCTCTCATTTACATTCCTGCCTTGTGTGAAGCAATTGGTCTTCTCCAGCTTCCTTATTTCTTCTGTTCTTACACTATGATGATAATAGTCTATATACTTACTTCTCGCCTTCATTCCCCCCTTTCTTCTCTTCATTAATTTATATCTATGCAGCCTATTTATTAGTGTTTTCTTCCTTCATATCTCCTTCAGCTATTTATATCTGTGTATTTCTTTTTACTCTGTTCCCTTACTCTTTTTCTTCTCACTCCTATCTTCCTACTTTTTTTTATCCATCTTTCTTCTTCACCTCTCCATTCATTCTTTACTTCTGCTGCCTTTATTTTAACTCTCATGCTTTTCTTCATTTTTATCTTTCAGCCGTCTAGTCAGAAATAGGATTTAATTTCATTTTAGTGGGCCTATTCTGCAAGTTCCTAGACCCAGAGGTTTCACTTTGGTAAAACAATACTGAGTGAGGGCTTTTTGAATTTATTTTTATCAATTTGCAGACTGTCTCCTGTAACCAAAGCAGAGCTATAATTTATACTCTTCATTGGTTCATTGATTAAATTTACGTAACTGATGCTTGATACTGAAAAAAATATACCTCATGTGTATTAAAAAAATTGTTTTATTATTTCATAAAATAGTATTTTTCTATGTGTAAGTACATTTATATTGGTATTTTATATTTGGGGATTTTTTGCACCAAACCTAGGGATTTTCATATCAACTGTTGTGAGAGCCCTGCTTGACAGGTGACTAAAATGGGCCTTTTTATCTCCAATCTCTCGCTTTCCTGTCCTTTTCTGTCCACACTCTCTTCCCGATATTTCCGTGTTACTTCCGGCCTTTATTTCTCCGCAGTCCCTATCAGTTGGACATTCGGTTTCATGGCAAGGGTAGCATGAGAATCTCCCATGGACGTTGACCCTTCCTCTCTTCTTGAAAGGGTCATGCCTTTGAACCAGCAAACCAAGCTTCTTCATCACCAAGCTACTTCATCACCAAGCCACTTCAACGCCAAAACCACTTGATCACCACCACCTCTTCGGCGCCAAAAATACCTCAGCACCAGACCATTTCAACGCCAAAGCCACTTCAGCATCAAGACAACTTCACCACCAAGACCACTTCAGTGTCTACGCCAATTCAGTGCCAGATCGCCTCAGTGGCAAGACCACATGCCTTTGACCTCCCTGTCGTTACCTTCGCCTTAGTTCATTATGGTCTTTCTCTCTTGGCATTAGAAAATTCATTCAGTCAATCTTAGCTTTGGAATATAAGCCAGCAGTGAAAAGTTACGATCAGAAAAAGCAGAGAAACATATGAAACCTCTCTCAGCTTAGGCATACTCGCTAGAAAAGTTGAAATATTAGGCAAACTGTAGTCCAACACACGTAAAATTATAAACATTAATATCAATCTATTTCCTAACGAAAGATAAATAACAAGACAGTGAACAATGACTTTCAAAACTCAGTGACGCGGCTTTCGAAACTAAACAGACTTCTCCAGAATATTATGCAAGAGTTTCAGATTTGTTGGGCTGAAAAGTGAAACGATATTTTTGTCCGCAACCGTACACAGAGATCTGAGATACCGAGGTTCTGATAAATACCACGAGCTGACCACAAATATGCAAATACTCAGTTACTCATCGCATCACGCAAGCACCGGTACTCATTACTCAAGCAAACGGGGGTAGGTGGGTGAAGGTGTAGTACAGACACCATTACTGTGCTATTGATGTAGGAGTACCTTTACCACGTGTCTGTTGGTGATAGTGCTTCTGTTACTTGTAGATCCCTTTACTGTTACTAAGATACCGTTACTGTTACTTGTAGATTCCTTACTGTTACTGTTACCGATAGATATTGTTACGTGTAGATACTCTTACCACTACCGAGATACCATTACTGTTACTTGTAGATAAATTTACGGTTACTGGTTACTAAACTTTATTATCCCTTTTGTATATTACTGATGTGAACTACTGTCTTTCAATTAAAATAAACACTGTATACAACACAGAAAGCATTATATGTAAAAAAAAAAAAAAAAATCGATCCCAAAACTTCATCTCAAGGTAGAATGAATTACAATGAGCCTTCGTTATGAGCTAGGAAATAGTCTCCTTGGTTACTAATCAAATGCACCCTTCAGTAATGAGCTAGGAATTAGTCTCCCTGGTCACTAGTCAAATCCACTCCAGTAATGAGTTAAGAATTAGTCTCCTTGGTTACTAGCCAAATCCACTCTCCAGTAACGAGCTAGGAATGAGTCTCCTTGGTTACTAGCCAAATCCACCCTCCAGTTATGAGCTCAGAATGAGTCTCCTTGGTTACTAGTCAAATCCTCCCTCCAGTTATGAACTAAGAACGAGTCTCCTTGGTTACTAGTCAAATCTTCCCTCCTGTTATGAACTAGGAAGTAGTCTCCTTGGTTACTATATTTGGGTGGTGTTTGTGTGACCAACTGGGCCACACTTCCACAACTTTAACACTATATAATTCATGGTTGCATCAAATTCGTCGAGCCTTACAATAGAGATGAAGGGAAATTAGTCCCCTTGGTTACAAGTCAAATCGACCTTTGAGTGACTCCACTTTGCTATGTACGTAATTGAAAGGGTTTAAGGATATTGTCAGGTTGGAAAGATTCCATAGTCAGGTTCCTGTCTTTAGTATTTACAATAAGTTTAAGATCTGCATTTGTTACGGTACTATTAATGGTTCGAGTGTTCAATAGTTAAGAACCAAAAACACCAAATAGTATATAGTAAGAGCATATTTCACTATCGTTATGTATTTCGATATTTTTTTATACTTATTGGATATATATATATATATATATATATATATATATATATATATATATATATATATATATATATATATATATATATATATATATATATATATATATATATACTGTATATATATTTAGGTTTTGTCAAATCTGTCAGTCACGGTGCTTTCATTTAGGTGATTTGAGTGATCTGAGAAATACATCGAGGTGGTTTGGCCATATGGAGAGGATGGAGACCGAGAGAATAGCTAGGAGGGTGTATGTGAGTGAGGTGGAGAAGGGGAGAGGGAGGGGGAGACCGAGGATGAGATGGAGGGATGGAGTAGAGAGGTATACGAGGGAGAGGGCAGCGAAATGTCAGGTGACGAGGGGACATGGAGACGAGTTGTTTGTGGTCTCCCCTTACGGGATTGAGGCATCTTGCTATAGGTAGATGGATATGAATGCTTAACATTTAGAGTCAAAAGCCAGGCAGTATAAATCAAAAGAACGTTCCTTCGGCTCTACCCGGATTCTTCAATGAAAGGAACCGGGTTATGAGTTTAGGGCGAGTAAAATACAGGGAGAGGGAGAGAACTAGAGGTATGTTAGAAAGGTAATGAGGGAAGGGAGGGGAAAAATGGGATTAAGTTATAGGAGGAAAGGCCGGGGAGGGGAGAGAGAAAAGCTATTTTTTGAAGGTTGCGTATTTCAGGATACGAGTGTATCATGTATCATTAACAATTTCTCATCTGTTACACTTAGTTAAAACTAGCCCTTATCCAACACAAAAGCTCCTGGGAGTTGATAGAAACTAGCCAACTTTTACTTAATATTCTGGACTATTTCGGTAAATTTTTACTTTTACTCCCGCACGCCATTTTTGCATGGAATTTTCATTTTCCTAGTATTTTCAGTGTAATTCATTTGAATTTGACCTTCATTTCTGTCGGAAATCACTCGTTTTTGAGTTACACCCCCCCCCACCCCCAATGTTTCATGTTGAACAGGAGGTTCTGGCAGGTTGGATTACGCAAAAACGAGTGATTTCCGACAGAAATGAAGGTCAAATTCAAATGAATTACACTGAAAATACTGGGAAAATGAAAATTCCATGCAAAAGCCTAACCTTGTTGAAATAAACCTAACCTAACCATACTTAAACCGGTAAATTTTTACAAGTGGACAATACACCCCCTAGGTAGTGCAATATATTTTTCTGGCAGTTTTTGATGCGATATCGAATGTTTCTGACCTTCATTTTCGTCGGAAATGCCTCATTTCCCCTCTTTTCCAATCATGAACTTTGGACAAGTAGGTGAAATCAAGCATTTTCCCAAAAAAGTGAAGTAAAAAACAACTCAAATCGCATCAAAAACCACAGAAAAATATAATTTTAAGCTTCTTATCGAACTTGTGTTTCCTAACTGGGGGGCTCCGCCCCCCAGACCCCCCAGCCTGGCCGTGTTTCCTAACTGGGGGGCTCCGTCCCCCAGACCCCCCAGCCTGGCCGTTTCCTAACTGGGGGGCTCCGCCCCCCAGACCCCCCTGACATTAACCTAACCTATCCTAGGGGAGTGCTTACCTTGAGATACGATGGTCCAGGACGAGAGTCGTCCGTTTCTTGCGTCTTTTCTTGGTCTTATTCAAATAAAAAGTATGCCTGCACTGCCAGATCTTGTCTTTTTCTGTATTATGTTCTGGGCACTTTGGAACTGTAGATCTAATTACTCCATGGTCTTTCAAGAACGATATGGCACTATCTTCGTTTTCATAAAACGTAGCGAAAGCTTTCATGTAATTTATCTCGCACCAATTACAGACCGCCAGAGCGCAATGACTTAGTTCAGGGGACTGACGAAGTTTCAAAATTTGAAATTCGAGGGGAAATGAAAAGGATGCACTTGATTGGCTATTATCTATTGAATGTGATTGGTTGAAGCCGACTTACATGCGCAGTTCCACCCACGCAGCGGTAACGCACGTACTGACACACACCCTACCCTTGCTAACGCACGCACGAACACACATAATATCCTAGCCTCCACTCCGTCAACATGTCCGCCCGCCTCTGTCAGGTACATTAGTTAGTGGTTAATTAAACTAGTAAAATGAAATTTGCGACGGGTAGGACACACTCTGCGTTGCTAAGTATCATATTCAAAGTTAGATAATGGAAGAAAATGTGTCCGGTGCCGTACGGGAGTAATTATACAATAATACCACTATTTCTGGATAGTTCTTTAAGACTTTCGTAACAGGTCATATCCTTTATTACCTTAGGACCCTTCTTTATCCTATGTTGCAAGTGTATTAAAACTGCCATGTCCAAACATCTTTTAACAATTATGCCATTTGATTTCACCCAGCCCTTGGAAATAAGATTATTTTATGTCAGGTTAGGGGGGAAAAAAAAAAAGCTGGGTCTAGTAAAGGTTTAGGCTAAAAATGATCTTACTTCAAGTTTGTTGGCTAGTATGATAGAATTACGTTAGTTGCTCCTGATATGACCTCTGCAGAGTAGTTTTCTATAGTACTGCGGCATACGGAATCAGTTTACCGGTACATAAAACGCATAGATATAAAAATACCTGCATAAAACGTCAAGTTTTGATCCAACTAAGCAGATATAATTTGGTAATTTAAATGCTTTTGTCAAATGATGTCGTTTGAATAATATTTCAAAGAATTTTCCAGAGATTTTGGGGAAACGTTTGTGTACCTCAAATCCATTCGTGCTGCAGTTTGGCAGTAATGCCGTATTACAGTGTAACTGTTACCTTATAATTTTAATATTTTGACGCAGATATATGTTTAGTTGTAATGTTTGTGCAGTTTGACCAAATAACAAGTGTTACAACTTGAAGGGACAAGGCAAATAAAAACTCGATTCCAAAATCCGTACCCAAGAGTCCAAGACGCCATGATGCCCTCTCCAGTAAACAAGGTGGGTTGAAGGAGCAGCGGAGGAAATCACAAATATTCACAGTTGTAAGTGTATGCTACATGTTTTGGTGAGAATTAGGAATCATGGTGGGATAAGGACTGTGTGAAAGTGGAGAGAAGAAAAGAGGAATGAGGGAATGGAGAAGGGAGGTGGTTTGTGATGAAGTTGATGCTGGTATGGAGGATTGTGAGGCAAAATTTTCTCAAGTACCGGTATATTTTTACGATTATTTTGTCTTATATTCCTAGTGAATTTAATACTAATTGATATGCGAAAGATTCCGTCACTGCTAATTGAAATGTAATTTCCTATTACATGTAGCTTTAAATCAATACATTTAGTTCTGTCCTAAGGTTAATTAGGCAGACTTTGGTTAGTTCTCATATTTCAGAGTTTTTTCTTGACCTTTAGGCAGTATCATATTGTTTATAAAGGCTCCATCATGCTTGCATGCGTCGGCCTAGGTCACCTAATGGTGCATATATCGAGTGCAGACTCATTCATATGCCTTTATGTTTTCTGGAGAGTGGTAGCCTGGCCTCGGACTCCACCTCAGAGGGGTTAATGTGAGATTGACTTTTTTTTTCTCTCTCTAGTGCTGATCACCCTTTTTGAAGATCGCACCATTAATATTTTACAGAATGCTGATCACCTCTTTTGAAGACTTATTGGGTATCTATCTATCTATCTATAGCCTGACGCCCTAATCCCGCAAAGGGTGGCTGCAGACAAAACGCCTCCAAGTCGCTCTGTCACCCACCATTTGACTACCCTCCCCCCAACTCACCCCCCCCCTCCCTCATATACCTCTCAACTCCATCCCTTCACCTCATCCTCGGTCTACCTCTCCCTCTCCCTCCCTCCACCTCACCTACATACACCCTCTTAGTCAGTCTTTCATTCTCCATTCTCTTCACATGTCCAAACCACCTCAGTGTATTTCTCCTAATCTTCTCAACCACATCCACATCCACCCCACAACGTTCCTTTACTTCTTCATTCGTCAACCTGTCCCTCCGCATCACTCCACATGCTCCTCTCAAGTAACTCATTTCCACTGTTCTCACTCTTGACTTGTTCCCCTCTTGCAAGGTCCATGCCTCGCTTCCATACGTCAGGGTAGGGATCACAATACTATCATGCAGTGACTTCTTAACTTCCATACTCACCTCCCTATTTCTTATCACTGCTTTCAGTGTACCAGCAACCTTCCTTCCCTGCTGTACCCTTTCATGCACTTCATCCCCCAAAGTTCCATCCTTACTCATCACACTACCCAAGTACTTGAATACACTCACATTCTCCATATCCTGACCATCCAACCTCACTGCACACTCTGTGACTTCATTCCTCTCAAACACCATAACTTTACTTTTGTTTACATTAACTTTCAGGTTCCTCCTCCTACACACTGTCCCAAATTCATTCACCAAACCTTGCAACTCCCAGTCATCTTCACTCAACAGTACTGTATCATCAGCAAACAGCAACACCGGAAGCTTCCAAATCTCACCCTCATTCATTAGAGCCACCCCCATATCCACTGCCCTACCCTGCACCTCCTTTACAACCCCATCCATGTACTGTATATATTAAACAGCCATGGAGACATCACACAACCCTGTTTCAGTCCCACATTGAGATCAAAGAACTCACTCAGCTCACCATCCACTCGCACCGTAGCCCTAGCTCCCTCGTACATACTCTTCACAGTACTCGACAATTTCCCCTCCACTCCATATATTCTTAATACCTTCCACATACCTTGCCTATCTATTCTGTCATAAGCTTTCTCCAAGTCCATGAAGGCAGCATACACTTTCCTTCCCTTCTCTAGATACTTCTCCACTAAACATCTTAGAACAAATATCTGATCTATACACCCTTCCTAAATCCCCCTTGTTCTTCTCCAACTAGCTCCTCCGTCATATGCCTAACCCTATCAATGAGTATTCTACCATATATTTTACCAGTCACACTAAGTAGGCAAATACCCCTATGGTTACCACATACTTCTCTCTCCCCTTTTCCTTTGTATAAAGGAACAATTATACCTGATTTCCAGTCCTCTGGAACCCTTCCCTCTTCCCAAGCCAATCTACACAACTTCCATATCCACTCCACAACAATCTCACCCCCATACCTAAGCATTTCACCACACACTCCATCAATTCCTTGGGCCTTTCCCAACTTAATCTTCTTCATCGCTTCCACTACTTCCGCCCTATTGATCTCTTCCTCCCTCCTCTCATCTCTTCTTCTCCCAGCCATTCCCCAACCACTTATACTCGCGCTGCTCTCACTCTCTACATTCAACAAATCCTCAAAGTGCTCCTTCCATCTCCTCAGTTTCTCTCTCTTCTCCACCAACAATCTATTATTCCTGTCTTTCACTCCCCTGCTATTTCCCCTTTCACACTGCCTTACTTTCTTTACCTCCTTCCAAAACAATTTCTTACTCTCCCTCCATTTCACACTTAGATTCCTCCCAAACTCTTCATCCACTTTCTTTTTACTCTCCTTCACAAGTCTCTTAACCTCCCTTCTCCTGCTCACATGTATGCTTTCCACATTTTTTTCGTAGTTACTTTTCTCCAAATTTTTTGCCACAGAATTCCTGTACGTTTTACTAATATGATAAATAGGATTATTTATGAGTGTGTTGTCCCAGATGATTGGCTGAAGAGTGTAATTGTAAATGTGTATAAAGGGAAGGGTGATGCCCTGGAAAGAGGAAATTATAGAGGTACCGGTATAAAGCTTTTAGATCAGATAATGAAGGTAATGGAGAGAGTTTTAGAAGGTATGATTAGAGAAAGAGTGAATATTGATGAGATGCAGTTTGGGTTTATGCCAGGTAGGGGGACCACTGATGCTATATAAAGCTTTTAGATCAGATAATGAAGGTAATGGAGAGAGTTTTAGAAGGTATGATTAGAGAAAGAGTGAATATTGATGAGATGCAGTTTGGGTTTATGCCAGGTAGGGGGACCACTGATGCTATATTCATTGTTCGTCAGCTTCAGGAAAAATATATTGGTAGGAGAAGGGATCTTTATTTTGTTTTTGTTGATTTGGCAAAGGCCTTTGACAGAGTCCCTAGAGAGGTGGTGAAGTGGGCAATGAGAAAGCTTGGCTTGGAGGAGTGGCTGGTTAGGGTGGTTATGGCTATGTATGTGGGTGCTCACACCCAGGTAAGAGTGAATGGAGATTTGAGTGATGAGTTTTCCGTGAATGTTGGTGTGCATCAGGGGTCAGTCTTGAGTCCCATGTTGTTTATCATGGTACTCGAAGCCCTTTCACGTGACTTTAGAAATGGACTCCCGTGGGAGTTGTTGTATGCTGATGATTTGGTGTTGATTGCAGAGAACGAAAGGGAGGCGGAGGAAAGGTTTAGGAAGTGGAGAGATGGTGTGGAGCACAAGGGTTTAAGGGTAAATGCAGATAAAACAAAAGTGATGATATCTAGGGTTGGTGGTGGTACTGTCAAAGACGAGGGAGAGTGGCCATGTGCAGTTAGCCACAAGGGCGTGGGAAGTAATTCCATCTTGCGCGGTGTGTGTGATAAATGGGTGCATGAGAGATGTAGTGGTATCAGAGGTAGACTGCGAGATAATGCTGATTTTATGTGTACGGCGTGTCGGGGTGAGCAGGTGGAGATTGTCAGACATGAAAGGATTGAACTTGCTGGTGAATCTCTAGAGTGTGTGGAAGAGTTTTGTTATATGGGAGACATGTTGTGTGCTGGAGGTGGGGCTGGAGCTAGCTCTGTGGCTAGGGTGAGAAGTGGTTGGAAGTAGTTCAGGGAGCTCTTGCCTCTCCTGACATTGAGAGGACTCTCCCTACGTGCTAACGGGTCTTTGTATGCAGCATGTGTTAGGAGTGTAATGCTGTATGGTAGTGAGACCTGGGCAGTGAAGGAGGAAGATATTCGCCGGCTCAGACGTACAGAAATGACAATGATTAGGTGGATGTGCAGTGCATCCCTGCGTCCAAGGCCTGGAGGGGCTGGGTTTACGATGGAAGAGTTGAGAGGTAGGATGGGACTGGAGTGTATTGGTGTTGTGATGAGGAGAGGTAGATTGAGGTGGTTTGGACATGTGGAGAGGATGGGGGATGATAATTGGGTGAGGAAGGTGAGAAGTGTTAATATTGGGGGTGGGGTTATGAGGGGTAGACCGAGAAAGACATGGGACGAGGTCATTAAGTGTGACCTCAGGATTAAGGGACTGAACAGGGAGGCTGCAATGGATCGTGCAGCGTGGAGAGCTGCCTTTAGGTGACCAAGGCCGACACATGCAAGCATGTTGGAGCCTTTAAAAACAAAACGAAACGAAACGTATAATGTTGCCAGGTTGCTGTTTTTGCACATAGAGAAACACCTCATCACACTTCCCCCCCCCCCTTACAGTTTGTTAGTATTAGTTTGGAAACCTTGGAATATAAGCCTGTCAGAATGACAGGTTCATAATACCCATAATTTAAGATGCAGTTTTGAAGGAGCCAGAGAGGGAAATTATAAAGAAAAAGAAAAAAAGCCAATCCCCATATCCTCTTTGGGGTGTAAGAGCCTGAGAGTAGAGTGCCAGTGTGTTGGTAAGTTGCAATGACTACGGTGTTGCCCTGCAGTAGCTCTGGAGGATGTACTGTAATAATGGAATTTGTTTTATCAGTCATCATTGTGTCCCCTCCTGGGAATCCTCCAGTGATATGGCTGGGACAGAATACTGTACCTGATAAGCTGCTTTGTAAAGTTTAATGTGTTGAGGGTATTAATATATTTTATTATTATTTATTTACCAATTTTTCATTTATCATTTTTGGTAGCTGCAGTCTTTGCAGTTTACTACAATATCAGATATACATGTTGTTCATTTAGAGTGAGTGTACAGTGTTGTACGTGAGATAGTTTATTGCATGGTGTTGTTTTTCATCCTGTGACATTAAGCTGACATTTTGACAGTACTGTACTCATATTTGGTTGTGCCATTTCTCACTGCAGTGTTGCTTTCAGAGTCATGGATGCTTGGACAGCGGTTGGGAATGGATAGATTTGAAGGAGCCTAGTGGAGCCCTGAGATGTGAAGGTGGAAGATTGATGGCAAGACAGAGAACCAAATATGGAAGATGGTCTGGTGGCAGATTGCAATGATTGTTGAAAATGATAAAGGTTGAAAGGAAAGCATCACCAAAACATAGTTCAACTCACACAGCAACATTGGATGAGTGTTCTTCCTCACATTTATCACTATCAACAATTCAGGTATGAGAACTTCACATCTTCACTATAATTTTTTGACACTACAGTATGTACCTATTGTGGGATGAGGAAAACAGGTCAGGATGATTGATTTTCATTCATTCATCATCTAATCCAGTGTTGTCCCATGAGGAGCATAGGAGCCAGGGGCTAAGAAAGTTGGTCCTGACATATGAGAGTTACCAGTCTCATGCATCCCTGCATTGCTTTACATGAGCAATAAGCCTCAGCCATCCCTTAGATATAAATCTGCACTGGTTCAGTCTGATTAGAGCGCCATAATTATCCACTAAACCAACAGGTGTCATAATTTGTTTATATTGTTACCACCCAGTGTAGTAAATGGTTTCCTGGGGTACACGAAACCATTTAGTTTGTCACTCAGTGTAGAGTCACCAGTAGACAGAAGGAAGATGAAAGAATTAAGAAAAGAAAGACAGAAGAGGAAGGAAGGAAAGAAGTCAGGAAAGGGCAGGCACCCGAGAGTAGCCTGCCCTTTTCTCTCTTTCCTTCCTCTTCTTTCTCTCCTTCATTCTCTCTTCTTCCTTCTGACTTTGGGTTGTAGTTGTTGCAACCCCAAGCTGACAGGAACATTAACCCAATGGACCACAGGCAGAGCTACCCTTCTGTAGTCCACCATTCTCCTGTTGGGGGATAGGGATGGGTTTGAGGAATGTTAATATAGTCAGGCAGCTTCCCCCCCCCCCCATCCTAATAGTGCCACCCTGGCACCAGTACCATAGGGGTGAAGAAGGAAACATTGTAGGGGTTAAGATTTGTATTGCACTCCTCCATGGACAAATGGTTAAATTATCATCAGACATGATATTATCTCCTAAAGAATTGCCATATTTTCAAGGACTATGCTACTCGTGCTGCTGTGGTTGATGCTGTTCCTGCCACTGCTGTAGTTGACGCTGCTGCTGCTGATGGAGGTGGTAATGATGCTGTCGATGGGGTTGGTCCTCATGCTGTGATTGCTGCTGATGTTGTGATCGGTGCTGCTTCTGTGATTGATGCTGGTGCTGCAATTGGTGATTCCACGATGGGGTTGGTGGTGATGCTGTATGGTGCTGGTGCTGCAACTACAACTACAGGTACTACAACCTTTCTGAAATGTGAGTTAGAAATTATGTGGTTCGTCCACCTTGATTTTGCAGAGATTTTTGTCTTTGGCAGCCTAATCCCCATAGCAGAGTACCATAAGACAAAGATAGCAATACTGTGGCTGTGCATTTTTTCCATATCACATCTAAGTCAGGTTGAGGTGGACAGAGTATTTTAACAGGTGCTCCCCTTCGTACGAAATTTTTAATGAGAATTCCACACCCCATCCTTGGGTGGGAGAAGGAGGTAGGGCTGATGATGATAATTACATTCAGTGGCGGTGCTAAGCTCCATAATTAGATCATTTCACCAATAGGGTATACAAGGCCAGTCAGCTTAATCTAGATACTATTTTACATGATAATCGATGATGCCAATGATGGTGATGATCAGATAGGATGATGCAGTGCCAGGAATCAACCCCTGGCACTATCAGCCAATACTTTGTAGCTCAAATGTTCGTACGTGAGAGAGCAACTGACTTTATTCCAACAAAACACCAGATGGTTTATTCAACTGAGAGTGAATTCTTGGGGTCTAAGGATAACAGTGATCTTTATTTTAACTTATTTATATACTGTATATTAGTCTATGTTCAGTTGTCATTGGCAAATTATTGCACCTTGGCTCAGGATTTTTCCATTCATCAGCATTTTTCATGTGGGTCAGTGGAAGAGTAACACAATTCTACAGGTCTACATCCTTCCATTGCACATCTTCATGACTGGCATTGATAAACTATTGCTGAAATTATCATTTATGCCAAGTTTAGAGTAACAAGAGTATAGTAAGCAAATTCTCCTGGTATTATAGTAGCAGATACTTTTAAAACCTTTCCATTGCATATCTTCATGATTAGCATGTATCCTTGCTAAGCTGTTGCATCAACTCAGCATTATTTCAAGTTGATAGATAAACATTACATATACATATAGATAGTGAATAGATTGCTAGATAGACATGTACACAGATAGATAAATGATAGGTAGGTAAATTGCCATAATTTTGAGACAGATAGACAGAAATGTTCTCCAGATTATTTTTTATGCCTTTGACTGCTAATACATTCAATTTCTCTCAGTTGAACAATGTCTGGTGTTAGTTCAGTGACAGTGTATTGTCTTCTTTGTGGCTGTGGTGATTTCCTAACATAGATAATTTCTTAGCAAACCTTATATGCCACATAAAAGACACCTCAGTGAATTATGCGTGTGATTATTGACAGATTATTGTCATTATTATTTTTTATTGTTATATTGCAAGATATGCAGTGGACAGATTTTTATAGCCTGTGGTTCGCACACTAGGTTCCCATCTATGAGATGCTGGACCACGCATTCACAGCCAACCCGTTCATTGACCAGTTTTTTGTTTCCCCATTTTTGCAACGAGACCTGGGACTGAGTTACTGATTGATGTAAAACCTTATTGGGCCACATCCAACTGGAGCGCCTTAACCCCTTACACAACCGTGTGTATGTTACCACCAAGTGTAGTAACCTGGGTAGCGAGCAGCCACTTGGCTTGCCACTCAGTGTAGTCACGAGATGTCCAATTTGGTTAGCTAGTAGTCATATCAAACCACCAATTTCATTTTGCCCTGCTGTCAGCTGAGCTGAAGGGTAACATCTTTGCCAGATTCGAGTAAAGCAGCTAAGGTTAGAGACAACTGGCCAGCCGTACCATGCCACAGGCTATAAAATGTACCAAGACCCCTGTCCTGAGCATGAACAAAAGTATGTAGACACTTCTCTGCCAGATGTAACAACAGGTGTTGTTTGAAATATTTTATGTGGTATGGACTGCAGATTCTGCAGACTAAAGTTACCGTTCTTTCATAGTCCACGATCCTCCTTTAGGGTGATTGTAAAGGAACTAAATGGTCTTAGTATAACGTGACAGCCTCAATATCTGATCATTATTATATGAAGGTGTTTGTTTCAAGCATCAGTAAAAAGAGTATGAGAAGGCATGTTAGTTGTTTGTAATTTAGGGAAGAATGAAAAATATGAAATGCAAGTTAGTGCTGGCAGAGTATTGATGGCATACTTTTGCACATGCCTGTACATCACAGAGATGCAGTAAGTCCTGGTTATATGCCATGATACTAAAAAATACAGGGTGGTCCATATACACCATGTCTGACTCCATGTGTATTGTCCTTGCTTTTTGGACCATACCTCACCCAGTTGTTAGGTGGGAAGAGGGTAGGATGATGATTGCAATGATGAGTAGGCCATTGATAATAATAATGACTCTGATGATTATTGTGATGATTATAATAATGATGATGATGATGATGATCATAGTTGTTGATGATGATTGGTGTGGTGATCGGCTCAGTCAGCATTGCCAGTGTCTGTCCTGCATCATTTTCTGTTTCCTCTAACTCTTTTTCACTTTACTGCATTTGTTTGTTTTGCATCCATTATTTGCATTATTTTTTGTAATCAAATATCTCCTTTTGCATTGTTTCCAGTAATTGCATAAAGTTCACTTATTTAGCAGAGATTTTTGTCCTCTGGCTTTCATCTATCTATCAATTGCCTGACACCTCAATCCCATAAAGGTTGGCCACAGACAAACTGCCCACATATCACTCAGTCTTCTGCCATTTGACTGCCTTCTGCAACTCACGCCCCCCTTCCTTATATATCTTTCCACTTCATTCTTCCATCTCAGCCTTGGTCTCCCCCACCTCCTCTCCCCCTCCACCTCACTTGCATATACTTTTCATGTTAGTCTCTCAGTTTCCATCGTCTCTACATGGACAAACCTTCTCAAAGTATTTATCACAGTTTTCAATGACCCAGCAACATGTCTACCCTGCTGTATCCTCTGAAGCACTTCCATCCTTACTCTTCACACTACTTTAGTACTTGGATGCAGTGTCATTCTCCATTTCCACACCTTCTAGTTTCACTGTGTATGTGGTGACTTCTTTTCCCTCAAGACCATAGCTTTACTCTTCTCTACATTCACTTTTAGATTCTGTTTCCTACATACACCCCCAAACTCATTCACCAAGCCTTGTAGTTCACATTCATCCTCACGTAACAATACAGTATCATCAGCAAGCAACAGTTCAGGAAGTTTCCACACCGTACCCTCTCCCATTAGACACTCCAATAAATTCACTTCCCTGTCTGTTATCTCTCTTGTAGCTCCATCCATATACAAATTGAACAACCACAGACACATGACACAAAAACATGACACAGAGACAATACACACAAAAACATGACTCAAGGAGATTTGACACGGGTATGACACACGGAGACATGATATTTATGTCCTTGTGCAGATTCATTTCCCATACCTCACTGGCAGAATGATAGTACTGTGGCTAAGTATCCTTTCTGTAGCACTTCTTCATGACTAGCACCATATTACAATCTTGTTTCAGCTAACATTTATAAAGGAAAGATGTTAATGCCCAGTTAAACAGAGCATAGTTGAATGGCTTCAGTATTTCTGAGAGTTGTCAAAATACCTGCGTCCCCCGTACCAGCAGACTGAGCCGACCACGGAAGATATATATATGGGCATCCCTGTATTATGGTTCAGTAAATTATGGGATGCTGTTGTTGTGGTCCTGTATTCCTCTGTAGTAGTGTTGTAACCAAACCACTTCTTTGAATTGGTATATAGTCAGTTTCAGTACTTTTGCTGAAACAGTACAGTATTTGCTCCCTGCCCAAGTGAAACAGTGTCATTTGTTTTGTAGCTTATCTGTGTGTCCTGATCATCTGGCTTCTTAAATGAGGTGTTGCTAAATGAGCTGAGAAATTTGGTAAGGATATATGCATGCCATTTTCCAAAGTATATTGCTGATTGTAAGATTGACACACATTCTGAAATAGATTATTAGAAGATAATCTGTGTTATAAGAATAATTTTGGAGCTTGCCTCTCAGTTATTTGAAGCTCGTAGTGCCACTTCTTTCACTAAATTCCAGTATTTAGTTTCAATACCATTCATTGTGATTCTTGGGAATAGTTAAAATGCGCCTGGGACCACCACAACAGTAGGAAGGAATAATCGGCCCAAATGATCATCAATTAATGTGGCATATAAAAGGACTATTGCAGAAAAATAATGCTTTTCTACCAGACAATGAAAATAGGTGTTTTGCATAATAATCTTACTTGAAGTATTGATATTGGCTGTGTTACATTTTTATGCCTACTTTCTTGTATTGATGTGTTATTTTTGCATTTTTATCATTGCCATGTTATAGTGATTTGCTCTACAGTCTGCCACAGGAAAAAACGTACTGCAAAAATTTGCAACTATAGTCCTAATTTGGAAGATTTGAACTTGCAACGGTCAACTATGAAGTTGTCTTCCAGGATGTGTATTTCCCTCTGCCTGTGACCTCAGTCTTTTAGACACAGTGTGTGCAGGAATCTCAAAATTAACAGATCATGAACTGGCTTTCTTTTCTTAAATTTTTCTTGCAGTCTTCAGTTTCTTCTCTGTGTAAGAAAATAAGAATAGTGCCCTAAATAGCACTGAGAAATTAAAACTAACAAGCATCCTAGTAATCGTCCATTTATATCAGAGATTAATGAGCATATTCGGTTGTTTCCCTTCATTTACATAAAAGAATAACAATAATTCTGAGTTGATTCTCTTCATTAAACATCCCCAGTTGATTCCCTTCATTTATGTCATAGATTAATGAGCATCTTTAGTTTTTCCCTTCATTTATGCAAACATTTGCCATTATCATGGTTTATGTTTTTTGTTAATATTTTTTTCCTGTGGCTGATTGTATGTTTATATAGTAATATGGGTATGTTTTTTGGTGCCTTTTTATTTCTTGATTTACTGTAGGCAGTCTATTTTCACCTGACAGAGATTCATGACCTAGCTTGGTTGATGGCCAAATGCAGTCAGACTGGAGAACTATTTGACTGGTAACCAAGGAGGCTCATCCTTATCTCATCACTAAGGCTAATCGAATTTTATGCACCCATGACTTAGTATAGAAGTTATAAAAGTTGCCTGGTTCTTTCAGATGAAAATAAACCGACTATAGTTATGTGTTTTTATGTTTTTTATTGTGCATATGTAATACTGTATGTCCTTTATTTCTACATGTCTATCATTTTTTTTAATTGGTGGGAAAATTGCCTTTATCTTGTCATCTTTAGCTGTGTTAAATTGTGCGTAAGTCTTGTGCTGCCCCAGTGGCCAGACATATTTTCTAAGTCTATGTGAGTTTCAGATCACATAAATATAGTACAAATTCCTTTTTCATATATAAAATTTACATTTTTAAAGCTTGTGCTAGAACTGATTAGTCTGTCAAGTCCCTTCCTATCATCTGTTAATCCATGACATCTCAGAAATCTGCAGTATTGTAAGTTGGGCAGCTTATTTTGCATTGTAAGCTCTCTAACATCACAGCCAATTTTTTATACCAGTACATTTTAAGAATTAGTATTATTATGTTTTTGAAGTGCAGTCATTTTTCCCAGGGCTGTTCACTGCATGTGCTGTTGATATATCTGATGCGTTGTCTTTATTGATAGTTTTAGTTGATGGTGATGGTGATTATTATTTTTATGTGCTGTAGTTGATGGACTGTAAGAAAATGTTCTGGAAGGAGGTGAAGAGAGTAAGACAAGGTGGCAGTGAAATTAGCAGGGGAGTGAAAGATAAAAATGGTAGATTACTAGTGGAGAAGGGAGAAAAAGTGAGCTGATGGAGAGAACACTTTAAGGAATTGTTGAACATAGAGGATGGAAGTAGTGCGAGTATACGTGGCTGGGGAATGGCTGGGAGAAGGAGGGAGGTGAGAAGACAGGAAGAAATCAGTAAGATAGATGTTGTGGAAGCAATGAAGAAAGTCAAATTGGGGAAAGCCCCAGGAATTGATGGAGTGTGTGGTGAAATGCTGAAGCATGGGGGAGAGATAGTACACTCAATCCTTGAGTAACACGTGGTTGAGTAACACGTTTTTGTTCTAACATGGTCAGCATAATGAGACAAGTCATGTCAACACGCGGAAAAACTCGAGCTCACGCGGGAAGTCAGCTGGCCTGGCGACAAAATATGAAAGTCGCGCGCGATGACGTCACCCTCTAAACTCTGGGTATTTTTCCTGGGCGCATAGTTCCATTCTGTATGGGTATTGATCTCAATACCACACCCAGCCACCTAAGCCAAGCAGCCTTAGTGGGATAGGTCAGGTGTTAGGTTGGAAAAATTTTGCCTGGGAAACACACTGAGCATATTTTTGAGAAAAACCTATGGTTAGTTTTGAAACAACCGAGCGAGCATCGTTCCTGGCTGAGGGTTCCCGGTGGTGAGATGAATATGCATGCAGAATGGAAATATGCTTCATGGGCACACTCAAGGCCAAATGGTTAGACAAAATTTATGGGTTTCGCAATTTCAGGGGACGAAATGGAACAAAAATGTATGGTAATCAGGAAAAAAAAAAAAAAAAAAATCTGTGTGTTCTCGTGAGTTAGGGTTCAGTTCCACGTTCTTTGTTCGATTTCATGCTTCCCAACACATTTCGGACCAACTGGGCAAATGGTTATCAGTCCTTTCTCATGCCTCACCTAGTTCTTACCCACTCATAATGGGTTTTGCAGTTTTAAGGGATGAAATGGAATGAAAATGTTTGCTAGACAAAAAGTTACTCTTTTATCCATGTGTTCTTGTAAATTAGCGTTCAGTTCTACATTCTTCGTTCAATTTAGTGCATCCCAACACATTTCCAACTAACTGAGCATACGGTTATCAGTCCTTTCTCGCGCCTCGCCTAATTTTACCCCACACTCATACTGGGTTTCACAGTTTTAGGGGACGAAATGGAACAAAAATGTTTCCTTAAAAAAAAAAAAAAAAAAAAAAAAAAAAAAAAAAAACTTTCATCCATGGGTTCTTGTAGTTAGTGTTCAGTTCCACATTTTCGTTCGAATTCGTGCTTCCCAACACATTTCGGACCGACTGAGCATACGGCTGTAAAATCCTTTCTCGCATCTCACTGACTTTACCTCACAGTCATATGAGTTTCGCAGTTTTAGGGGACAAAAGTGAATGAAAATGTTTGCTAACCAGAAAAAAAAATTACTTCCATCCATGTTCTCTCACAAGTTAGCGTTCAGTTCCACATTCTTCGATCTTCCTCCTTATAGTCTTGTATTTTTCGGATTACTTATGGGAGGTAAATAATCGTTTCATGCTAAATCTGTTTCCCCGTTGTTTTTAGCTGTGTTACACTATGTCAACAAGTTGACTCGTCAGGGTTACAGCGAAAGGGCCTGTCCTAAATGTTTAACTACAATTGACCTAACCTAGCCTAACTATACCTAATAATTTAACCTAATCTGACCTAGCATCCAGTTGGGAAATTGGGAGACGAAAACCACCTTTGAGTACGTCAAGACAATCATAGGTACGGCTTAAGGAAAGTGATGATAAAATGTGGGAAGTTTTTCTTTAGGAAGTTGTAATTTATCACCCTCAAAATAGTCAGAAAAACACCGAAAACAAACTGGAGGAATATGAATTGAATTGATAAAGTCCTTCTACTGCTTTAAGTAAAGCGTACGTTTACCGAAATGGCAAAAAAGTGTGGAGTACATGAAAGCACCATCATAACGATTTGGAAGGACCAGGAGAAGATAAAGATCGTACGAAGGAAGTGATGCGAACCTTGTAGCATTGAAAGTTTATATTTGTCCTGAAGCTGACTGAGAAGCTTAGGCCTATAGGGCGTTATGTGGAGCGTCAGAGAAATTGTCTTTTTTACTCCTCCTTACCACCTTACCCCACGTAAATTCCCCCCACTTATATGCACCATCAGGTAAAACAGTGATATAATCATTGTAATTAAGATCACCAATGATATTAGAAATAGCATTAACAAAAAAGTCGGGCTAGGTACCCTTATGTTGATACGTAGCTTCCCGGCATTCATTCCCCACCCCCTACCGATAATGTTGTCAAAGTTTCGCCTTCTCGTATCATGTGGCCTTCGGGAGAGACGTTAGGCCGTTTGGTTAGACTAAAATTTATGGGTCTGGCAGTTTTAGAGGACGAAATGGAACGAAAATGTTTGCAAACCAAAAAAAAAAAAAATAAATAAAGTACTCTTTCATCCATGTGTTCTTGTGAGTTAGCATTCCGTTTCACATTCTTCATTCGATATCGCTTTTCCCAACTCATTTCAGACTGACTGAGCAGTTTAGCCATATGCTTAGTCTGTCTGAAAAGTGTAGGGAAGTGCGATATCAAATAAAGAATGTGAAACGGAACGCTAACTCAAGAGAACACAAGGATGAATGTAATTTTTTCTGGTTAGCACACATTTTTGTTCTGTTTCGTCCCCTAAAGCCGTCAAACCCATGAATATTCATCTAACCATATGGCCTAAGGTCTCTCCTGAAGGCCACATGATACAAGAGATGGCGAAACTTTGACAACAACATTGGGGTTGAGGGGAGGGAGGAAAATACCATGGAGCTACGTATCAATTAAAGGGTACCCAGCCCAACTTCTGTTTTTGTTAATGCTATTAAATACCACTGATTTTTTAAATGACAATAGTTAAGTCTCATTGTTTTACCTGATGGTGGGTGCAAGTAAGGATTAATTTATGTGGGGTTAGGTTGTAAAAAGGGGTGAGTTACGAAAAGTCGCCAGAACACATTGTACCATTATACACATAAACATATTGTCTGAGTGACGCGGATTTGGGTACCACGGTCCTTGTTCAGTCCCTATTGCCCGCGGTACTCGAGGATTGAGTGTAGCAGAATGGATGTGGAAGATGTGCAGATTGGCCTGAGAGGAAGGTATAGTCCCGGAGGATCAGAAGTCTGGTATAATTTTTCCCTTGTACAAAGGAAAAGAGGAAAAAGAAGTGTGTGGTAATCATAGGGGCATTTGTCGTCTTAGTGTAATAGGAAAAGTGTATGGTAGGATACTTATTGACAGAGTTAGGGAAAGAACAGAGGAATTAGTTGGAGAAGAACAGAGAGGCTTTAGGAAGGGAAGAGGTTGTGTAGATCAGATATGCATTCTTAGATCTTTAGTGGAAAAGTTTCTAGAGAAGGGAAAGAAGTATGCGGCTTTCATGGATTTGGAGCAAGCATATGACAGGGTGGATAGACAAGGATTCTGGAAAGTATTAAGAATATATGGAGTAGCTGGGAAGTCGTTGAATGCTGTGAAGAGTATGTATGATGGTGCTAAGGCTGCAGTGCGTGTGGATGGTGAACTGATTGACATATTCTCTTTAAAGGTTGGGTTGAAACAGGGATGTGTCATGTTTCCATGGTTGTTCTATCTGTACATGGATGGGTTAATAAAAGAGGTACAAGGTAGGGCAGTGGATGTTGGAGTGGCCCTGGTGAGTAAGGGCAGTGTTTAGAAACTCCCTGTACTGTTGTTTTCAGATGATACTGTGTTGTTGAGTGAAGACGAAGGGGAGCTGCAAGGCTTGGTGGATGAGTTTGGGAGAGTGTGTAAGAAATGGAATCTAAAGGTGAATGTAGGGAAGAGTAAAGTGGTCTTTGAGAGAGGTGAAGTCAGTGAATGTACAGTGAGGTTGGATGGTGAAGAAATGGAAAATGTGAGTACGTTTAAGTACTTGGGTAGTGTGATGAGTAAGGATGGAAGTTTGGAGGGTGAAGTGCTTGAAAGGGTACAACAAGGAAGAAAGGTTGCTGGATCCCTGAAAGGAGTGATAAAAAACAGGGAAGTGAGCATGGAAGTGAAAAACTTACTACATGACAGTATTGTGATACCAACTCTTAATGTATGGAAGTGAAGCTTGGACGTTGTTGGAAGGACACAAGTCAAGACTGAGAGCAGTGGAAATGAGTTAATTAAGAGGAGCCTGTGGAGTCACATGGAGAGACAGATTGACAAATGAGTATATAAAGGAGCGTTGTGGTGTGGATGTGGATGTGATAGGAAGCGTTAGGAGGAACACACTGAGATGGTTTGGCCATGTGGAGAGGATGGGGGGTGAGAGACTGACAAGGAGAGTGTATGTGAGTAAGGTGGAGGGAGGGAGGGGGAGGCCAAGGATGAGATGGAGGGATGGGGTGGAGAGGTATATGAGAAAGGGGGGTGTGAGTTGGGAGCAGGGCAGTGAAATGGCGGGGGACAGGGCGACATGGAGGTGATTTGTTTGTGGCCACCCCATATGGGATTGAGGCGTCTGGCAATAGATAGATAGATAGTTAGAATTGTTAAGGCAATTCTTAGGCTGTGCTATTAAATTTCTCTTAATTAGTTGCTTTTTCTTGGTTTATGAATCTTTTTAGATGTGTGTGATGGTGTTCGTGTCTCTCAGGGTAGGTTGTTATGGTCTGTGATTCTGTAGAGAGAGAGAGAGAGTGTGTGTGTGTGTGTGTGTGTAGAAACTAAACAACACAATAGAGACATTTGAACACAAGTTAAAGGTACTACAAGAGTTAGTGAATTTGGAGCTGATGGAGTACCAAAATTTGGTATGCTTGCTCATTCTTTGTTCCCTTCTCCTACCCCAAGTGGTTCTAGCTAAAAAAATAAAATTGAGAGAGAGAGGAGGTGAAGTATGCAAATGACAGTGGTTTAATATCAGTGTGGGAGTGAGCAAGGATGTGTGATGCCCCCATGGTTTTGTGTGTGTGTGTGTGTGTGTGTCTGTGTCTGTGCTGAAGATTTTGGGATTTTGATGATGAGTGAAAGATTTGAATAGTGAGGGAATGAGTGACTCATTTCAATGGGCTTGCTGTTGGCTAGTTTCTCCCTCTGTTGGGTTTCCTCTTTGCTTTATGGGCCCTATACATTTCATATGTAAAAAAAAAAAAATGATAGGATGGTGGTGATGATTGCTAGAAAAAGAAAAAAATAAAATTATGATGATTTAAAAAAAAAAAAAAAAAAAAAAAAAAAAAAAATTTTAAAATGATGATGATTTGTCCACTCCACTGGGCATGGTACTGATAGTTCGCCCAGTTTAATTCTTGCTCATTCTTTGTTCCTGGCTCCTACCCCAAGTGGTTCTAACTGGAAATAAAATTGAGAGAGAGAGAGAGAGAGAAACCGTTGTGCCTTAGTGCTAAAAATCATTACAGGCCTCTGACCCTCCCATCACCTGTACTGACAGTCTATCCCCCCACCTTTCCCTTGAAGCATAAAAATTATTTCTCAATATATTTTATTCCTTTCCCAGTCGATGACAAACCTATTAGATCAAGATTATGCTGCTTTGAAAAATATTTGCTACATATTAGTAAATCTTGGCATGTTTTGTGAGCCTTCTCTGGGCTCAGGCTCTGGTGTTTTGGCACTATTAACATCCCCCTCTCCCAGGCTCTGGATGTAATAGATGTAAATTGGTTGATGGTGGTGGTTGCAAATCCATGTTCATCTGGACATAACCCAGTGGGCTATCCTGGCAGCCTCAAAGATATATGTTGATGGATAATCTATTGTGATAGTGTGGTACATGTGGTGAGTGTGTTGTGTGGGAGGATGCATTACACTGCGGTGTGGGTGGTGAGTGTGTTGTGGTGTGGGAGGATGCATTACAGTGTGGACATAGTGGGTGGTTGTTTGTTGTATTTTGTGTTGGCACTGAAGCAGGGAAAGATGATGGCTGTGTTGGAGTCTGGTTATTCATCTTTAACTTGGCACAGATTTTCATGTTTTTGCAGCTGTTTTCATATTGCTCAGTGGCAGGGAAAAAAATTATTGAAGGCCTACATTCTTTCCATAGCATTTCTTCTTGACGTACCTCATATTTTAGTGCTTCTGTGCGTTTTTTTTAAAGACCAAGTTAGAAAGAGAGGGAGAGAGAGAGAGAGAGTGAACTCATGTTTCTCAGGGTAGGGTTATTTCTGATGGGTGGATGTCTGTTGATGGTTTTTGAAGGCTCCTGTTTGGCTGGAGATTTTTTGATGGCAGTAATGGCCTTGTGTGGATAGGCAGTGGCTATGTACAGTCTGAAATAAAAAGAATAAACAATAAATTAAAGAAACAAAAGAGGTTGACAACCAGGCATTGGCGGAATGCAGATGGTCGGCGCCGTTGACCTGTACTGTGCAATGCCAATTTCTTTCACAGCGCAATTCCTTTTGTGGTCTGGGGGGGGGGGAATATGTATCTCAATGAAATTTTGTGTTGGGTGGAGGATGAGAAGAGTTGTTTTTGAAGTACTGTATGGTATAGTTTGGGCTTTGAATACATTTTTTTCCATAGGATTTCTTCATGATAAACGCATATTTTAGTGCTTAAGTACTGTATTCTTACAGCTCAGCATTCATAAGAACATAAAGCATTTTTAGACCAAGTTATAGTAGAGAGAGAGAGAGCAAGTTATAGTAGGGAGAGAGCATAGGTGTACTCATGTTTCTCTGGGTAGAGTTGTTCCTGAAAGGTTGATGTGTGGTGATGTTTTTTAAAGGTTCCAGGTTGACTGGAGATATTTGGATGGTTGTAGTGGCCTTGTTTGGGTAGGTAATGGCCATTTAGAGTCTGAAATAAAATGAATAAATTTTTCTTTTTTAAAGAGAAGATAAATGACGACCACAGTAATTGGCTGATGGTCGGGGCCGATGACCTGTACTGTGAAATACCAAATGCTCTTCACAGCACAGTTCCTTTGGAATGGGGATTTGTTTTGGGGGGGAGGGGGAGAAAAAAATATGTATCTTTGTGGGATTTAGTGTTGGGCTTAGGAGGAGAATAGATGATTTTGAAGCATCGTGTGGTGTAGGTTTTAAATGGGTGTAGTAGATCAGATATTTGTTCTAAGATGTTTAGTGGAGAAGTATCTAGAGAAGGGAAAGAAAGTGTATGCTGCCTTCATGGACTTGGAGAAAGCTTATGACAGAGTAGGCTGACAAGGTATGTGGAAGGTATTGAGAATATATGGAGTGGAGGGGAAATTGTTGAGTGCTGTGAAGAGTATGTACGAAGGAGCTAGGGCTACGGTGCGAGTGTGTGAGTGAGTTCTTTGATCTCAGTGTGGGACTGAAACAGGGTTGTGTGATGTCTCCATGGCTGTTTAAATATATATATGGATGGGGTTGTAAAGGAGGTGCAAAGTAGGTCAGTGGATGTGGGGGTGGCTCTAATGAATGAGGGTGAGATTTGTAAGATTCCAGTGTTGTTGTTTGCTGATGATACAGTATTGTTGAGTGAAGATGAATGGGAGTTGCAAGGTCTGGTGAATGAATTTGGGACAGTGTGTAGGAAGAGGAATCTGAAAGTTAATGTAAACAAGAGTAAAGTTACGGTGTTTGAGAGGAAGGAAGTCACAGAATGCACGGTGAGGTTGGATGGCGAGGATATGGAGAACGTGAGTGCATTCATGCACTTGGGTAGTGTGAAGAGTAAGGATGGAACTTTGGGGGATGAAGTGCGTGAAAGGGTACAGCAGGGAAGGAAGGTTGTTGGTTCACTAAAAGCAGTGATGAGAAATAGGGAGGTGAGTATGGAAGTTAAGAAGTCACTGCATGATAGTATTGTGATCCCTACCCTGACGTATGGAAGCGAGGCATGGACCTTGCAAGAGGGGAACAAATCAAGAGTGAGAGCAGTAGAAATGAGTTACTTGAGAGGAGCATGTGGAGTGACATGAAGGGACAGGTTGACGAATGAAGAAGTAAAGGAACGCTGTGGGGTGGATGTGGACGTGGTTGAGAAGATTAGGAGAAATACACTGAGGTGGTTTGGACTTGTGGAGAGAATGGAGAATGAAAGACTGACTAAGAGGGTGTATGTAGGTGAGGTGGAGGGTGGGAGAGGCAGGGGAAGACCGAGGATGAGGTGAAGGGATGGAGTTGAGAGGTATATGAGGGAGGGGAGAGTGAGTTGGGGGGAGGGTAGTCAAATGGTGGGTGACAGAGCGACTTGGAGGCATTTTGTCTGCGGCCACCCTTTGCGGGATTAGGGCGTCGGGCTATAAACAGATAGATAGATAGTTGCTGGGTAGTGACTATACACAGTAGCTAAAACAGGTATCAGTCCAGTAGAATGTCTCCAAAATTCAAAACGTAACAAGTGATATCTCAGGAGAGCTTACATGCATGATCTCACCCACCTGTGTTTAGTGTTGCCATATAAGAATGATGCCATATATGATAAATATCTCTCAGTATAGGGAGACAGTTGTTACTGCAGCTGTTATTTGACCTACATAGTAATGGATTTATGTAGTCCTGGATTTAGTGTGTACAGATTGCCTTGACACTGAATGCTACATAATAACTGAATCATAAGACCTAATTTTCCTATTCGGTATTACATTTGACAGTATTCACATTTATTTAAGAGGCCATATGAGATGCAGTATAAGGAGAAATTATATACCTATACTGTTTAGACAGAGTGGTTACCATTTACTGGAAGATATAAGCCACTACTGAAATGGAAGGTCATGGTTTTACGAGTTTTTTGCTGTCATAAAATTTATCAGTGTGAATAATATCATGCTGTTTACCATGGTACAGACTTGATGCCCAGAAAATTATCACCAAAAATTTCCAGCCTTAAATGCAGTGTGTCCATGCATCTTGAAATGAATGGATTTTGAATTTGGCTGTTTTGTTTTTACTTTCTTAGAACAATCTGTTGGGCTTCTAGCATTTGGTTCTTCTTCCTTGCAATAAAAAAAAAAAAATTGACATCAAAGTGACATCAGCCCTAGTAGTTATAGTAGTCAGGTATGCATTGTCTATGACCTCATAATATTTCCCATATAGTATGCACAGACACTTGTTTTAGGTACTGTACAATATGAACTGTGATTATAAAGTTTTATAAGAAAAAAAATAAAATAAAAATGGTTGACAACCACAGTCACTGGTGGATTGTTGGGGCCCATGACCTGTGCTGTGAAATAATATGCTTTTCACAACACAATTCCTTTAGGATGGAGGTCGTTTAGGTAGGGGAAGAAAAAATGTGTGAAGTGTTGTGGAGGGCAAGGGAAGAAGAGGGAAGTGTGGTGTTGGGTAGAGGAAAAGGGAAGTGTAGTGTAGGGTACAGGAGGAAGAGAAATGTTGTTGAGGCATTGCATGTAGCATTGTAGGTTTTGAATTGCTATAATGGCTAGGTAGTGAGCATGTACAGGATTAAATATTTATAGAAGAAAAAAATTAATAAAAAGAGGGGCGAAATTATATACACACCAAGAAATGGTCACACATTTCATTTGGATGGAGGTTGCCTCTTAAGTAATTTGGGGCATTGGTCAAGTGAGAGCTCTAGCACAACTTCCTTGGTGGTTTGAATGGACTTAATGCAAATGTGTTCCTCTGACAATGTGGAATCAGACTGGAGAATCTGTTTAATTAGTAACCAAGGAGACTCATTCTTGTCTCTTAACCAAGGTTCACTAAGTTTCATGGGATTGGTCCAGTTATGTCAGATAAAAATAAACTAGTGTATTGTGAAGAGGTACACAGTGAAGTTGGGGTAGGAGGCAGCCTCATAAGTCTGTATGGAGGTCTTGTTGGGGTGTGGTGGTTGTTTACGATGTTTACATGTTCTTGTTTTCTTTGACTGAGGGTCCCATGGTTGTCCTGTTTCTGTGTGTTTAGCCATGAGGGATTATTTGCATTGAGAACACCAGCTCATACTGGATTGGTGTTGATCTGGAATGGGAAAGTCGTGGAGTAGATAATGAAGTACTATAGAGAAAAATATGTGCTGGTAGTTAAACCTTTGAGGCAGGGTCAGGAGTCCAGGGACTTAAGTCAGTGAGTGAGCATCTGGCCTTTTCACTGGACATGGCCTGGTTATATCAGTGCCACCACATGAAGGTTTCTCCCTAGCACCACATTTTTATAACACTTGGGTGTAGAAAGTGAGAAGTGTGAACATCGGGAGTAGGGTTGCGAGAGGCAGACCAAAACAAAACCTGGGATGAGGTTGTAGTGTGTGACCTTAGGGATAAGGGGCTGAATAGGGAGGCTACCAGAGATCGAACAGTATGGAGAGGCACCATTAAGTGACCAAGGCTGATGCATGCATGTTGGAGCCTTTATAAATGATGTGATACTAACATTATGAAAATACCGAACTACCTCTACAGGCCCATCATATACTTTAAATGTCGAAAGTTTTTTGCAGCACCTCAGTATATATATGCTTAAGATTGAAATACAGTATATTTAAACAATCATCTGAGATCTAAAGGCACATTTTCCACACAATTACAAACTGAATATGTATAAATTGTGAGTTTTGTTTGTGTATAATGCCAGCAAAAAGTAATTCCTCATTTAATAATAATAAATATTCATGTCAATTGCTGATAGATGAACATTGCTTGAAGTTAGGGTTAGGTCCCATTAAGAGGGACTTCTTCTCAAGCATTTAAGGATCATATGCAAGACAGCAACAAAATATCGAGATATGTATTAATGCTAAATTTAAATTATTTTTATTTTTGATTAATTAACATTGATCTTTCACAGCACATTTTGAGATTATGATGTATATTATGTGAAAATTTTTTGTATTGTGATCGACAGATTAATAGAGTGCTAAGTGAAAGTATCTTAAGTGAGGAATTACTGGTATGGGTTTCACTGAGTTTTTATTCTTATTCTTATTGTTATTTTACTCTAACAAGCAATTTTTGAAGCTTAAAATAATGATACCTCTTGCCGGCAGTATACAAACAGATGTGACTATTAATTTCTCCATGTTTTAGTATTTCATATAGTTATGTATTGTATTAGCCTACTTCCCTCCATCCACTCCTTCTCCTCCTTGTTCTTCTCTTTTTTTCCCTTTCCTCTTCATCCCTCCTCCTCCTTACCTTACCATGCATGCAACCTCCCTACCATCACCATCCTGCAACCCACCCTACCACTACAACCACCACCACCACCACCATCACCATCCTGCACTGCTGTCTTTCCTGTCCTTCCCTTTATCCATCCCAGTCATCTTCCCCGGTCTGCTTTTCCCTTTGCCTTACACTGCCTTGTTCCTTTCACTTTACTCTGCCCTGCCTATTGTTGCATCCTTGCCTTCCCTTCCCCCCTGCACTGCTACCTTGCCATTATTGTCATGCCTCCCCCCCCCCCCCCCTTACAGTACACAGCCATGCCCTCCCCTGCACCATTGCAGTATGCAGCCATGCCCACCCTTGCAATATGCAGCCATGCCCACCCTTGCAATACACAGCCAAACCACCCTTGCAGTATGCAGCCATGCCCTCCCTTGCACCCTTGCAATATGCAGCCATGCCTTCCCTTGTGCTTGTGTAGTATGCAGCCCTGCCCACCCTTTCTTTGCCCTGCCATCCCAACCCTGATACTGTCCTGCTGTTCCTGGCCTGCCATGCCATCTCTACCCTGTTCTCTTCTGTTATTCTTTTCCTGCCATCCCTACCCTGTCCTGCTATCCCTACCCTGCACCCTTTCTGTAGCCAGCCTTTCACTCCCATGCCCTGCCATCCACTCTTTCCTATTTTTACTCTGCCATCCCTGCTATGTCCTGCAAGTGTTGCCCTGTCCATCCTTTGCCATTCTCACCTTATGCTGCCTTGCTCTGCTTCCTCTGCCTTGGAACAAGGTCTGGTCTCCTCTGCTCTATTCCTCCCTTCTTTGCCTTGTGCCCTATGTAATTTGTCAGCTTCAGTTTTATATAATTTCCGTTATAATTTTAAATATCTTTGTCTGTGATTTCATAATCATACAAGCTAATAGTTATATCTTCTGAATATATGTTAACTCCAGAAGTTCCTAGTCATCCTCCCTCAATGTCCATCCACAGTGGGTTTTTCGGTATATATAGTAGGAAGTGTTATCTCCTATTGTTGATACTGTATATGTGTATTGGTCTTTTTCTTCGATTTTTTTATTTTCCCAAGTCCACATTCAAATACACAAAGTAAAGGTATATAATAGACCTTGTAGTATAAGGCATTGGTTTTATTCTCACAGCATATATATATACAGGGGTTGAAGAACAAAAAAATAACCTATCTCGATAAATGGGCCAGAGAAATACGGACTGATAACCCAAGGTGTGAGGGTTGCCAGTTCATATTTTCGCGGCCCATTTATCGAGATAGGTTCGGCGCCCTTCCCCAAGATGCTTCCAAGAGCGTTCCCTGCTCATCACTTTGCTATATACCATGTCTTGTATTACACTGCCAAGCACAGCTATACAAAAATACATGGCATACAACAAAGGATGAGAAGAGCTTTGTTAACATGCATTGCCAAACACACTGTGTAACCATGCAGCCTGCATTTGCATTAATGCATGTTAAAAGTCAGTAAAAAATATTTTCATAGAGAAATCCTATCTGGCATATCACAGTTTCTGTACCAGTTATTCACATTTTGCTTGAAATCTGAGCAGTACAAGAAAATCAGTCAATATGGCATATCAAAGGACTGAGTTGGGGCAGTTAACCCCTTCAGTACAATGACATTTTATTCTTGCTGACTCCACACTGTTTTCTAAATAGCTTCCCTTGTCACTGCTCACTTCTTACAAAAAATGCACCCTACTCATCCTCTTAGCATATGCCAGTTTCAATACCAATACTCCTGTATCACACAAAAAAGCCAATACAGGAACATAAACATGGCATACATCAAAGGATGAGCAGGGCTGATTAACCCCTTCTGGAGCAGGAAGTTTTATTCCTGCTGACACCAGACTATTAATCGTAGGGGGAGACCTCATACTGTAGGGGAAAACAGCCCTCCTTCAGTATGAGATTCTTCATAAGCCGACTACTATGGAGGCAGCATTGAGTAAAATAGTCTGGCAGCAGCAAGAATAAACCTAAATTTAACCGCTTTCAGTACAATCCTGTTTGTGCCATTGCGACATTATACTAATGACATTAGCAATAGTTAAACAGGACAACCTGTGTCAACTTTTGATAGCAAGCTTGAAGTCTGTACCAAAGGCTTCAACCATATTACATGGCCAAGGCAGTATTTTTATTTTGAATGATGATCCATATGCTCGACATCTAATGAAACATTAACTTCTATTTTAATATAGTTCAATCACCTATTAACCTCATCCACAATGTCATGTCACCAGAAAACCTTTGCTTGGCAAAGTTCTCTTGTATTAAAAGTATCATTTTATCCAGAACTTAGGCACAGTACAAACTAAAATCCAAAATTATTTCCAGGTACAGTACCTTGTATTTACCTGTAGGCCTATTTCATGCAATACAGGGATCCTATATCCCTTGTCTTCAGTGTCTTATGATACTGCATTTGGTAGACTTTGTGGTAAGTCACCTAACCCCTAAATTGCAGCATTATGAAGGAATTTAGCATGAAATCATGTACTGACCATTTGTGCCAATTTTAAGGTGTATCTGCAATACTGTATGAGTAAAATTTTCAAAGACTGCACCAATAATTACATCAGGTGAGGAGGGGAGGGGGAAGACATCTTAAACAGGGAGAGTGACCATCAAATTAAGTACTACAGTCACTCACACAAAAGCGAAGACTTGAGTGATTCTGACTTCAGTCACAGTTCCCAGGTTAATAGTACTACTGTATACACTTACATTCCTAGAGTTGTACATCAACATAACTTAATTTTCCAATAATCCTTTACATACAAGCATTTTGGATTTCAGAGTTTGTACTGTATAAAGTCATTTATTGGGAGTTCACCAATGTACATTTGAAAATCTTTGTGAAAATACCTTGCCTCATGCAATTCACTTCTAGGGGAAAAAATGGCCTTAGTAAAACTGAGAAGGCAAAGATGGATAAGCATCAAATTTCATACAGTCTGAGTCAGAAGCTAGATGTGATGTATTACCTTTGTTACATGTGACCAGTATTTAGCAATATAAAATTCATTTTCATTTAAATAACCATCTTCACTTACTCAGTTCAATTAATACAGCCATGAGCAGGTGACCAGAACTACCATATTTCTCACCTTAAGACTTTCCACTATACATATGCCAGATCAAAAAAAGTTTGACAGCTCTTAAAGACACCCTTGTACAAGATAATTTCCTTTAATTTAACTATCTGTTCCATTTTAGCATTTTAAGCATGCATTAACTGGCAGTGACTTTACTAAGATACTGAATGAGATTAAATGATTAATTTTAGTAAGTATTATGGGACAATGTAGGATTGGATGATGGATGGATCACTTTCCAATCACAATTAAAGAGTACTCAAAAAACAAGTCTTCAGATTCATTTCTTTCCACAGTGCAATTGTATTTTAACTACTATGCAGATTATTATTATTATTTATTTATTTTTTTTTTGGGGGGGGGGACCCACTATGACTGGCTTTCAAAATCCAGCCAATTCTTCCACACTATGGCATCTTATAATTCATCATGAACAAGGCAGAGGCATGCAAGCATGTTGGAGCCTTTATAAAAGATACATACATGGTGATTCCTCATATCAATTGTAAAGTCAAATTCAACAAACCCATTAAAAGATTTAATTAAATATTTACCAAATATAAGAACTCTCTTTCCAGGAAATAAGCAAGCTTTCATAAAAGTCTTAAGGTGAAAAATAGAGTACCATTTTGTACCTCAGGTTATGCAGTGTATTCAAATACATTTGTATAATCTAAATATTTATTGGAAAAATGAAATTTTTAAAGCTCAGCATATGCAGAAATGGTGCATGTACAACCTGCCTTCCTATCTTTTAAAAGCTACAGTCTAATACCCTAAAAGATACTCTAAAAGATTCCTTCATGACCAGCATTATTTTTTAGTGTCAGAGCTGAGCAGCATTGAGATTTGGCTCTCTTACGTTGTCAAACTGACAAGAGTAAAGTGTAACATCACTGATACTATAATGTTCACCTACACATACGAACCAGTCTTGAGCCAAACGACGTGGTAACTCGCCACCTGCAAATATAGGAAGAAAAGTTAGTTTCCGGAGAGGAGGACTACAGCAATTAGAAATTCTATGGGTAGGAGAGTTTGATTTTAAATACTGGGAGGAGGGTTACAGTAAAATAGAAACCTTATGCTGTGGGTTGAGATGGTGATTACAGTTTCGATATGAACCTCCTCGATTCCTGAGTCGTTTATCCTTGCTGCCTCTATATTTTACTCTGCTAAAAATAAATGCTAGAATGGTTTTCTATATACAGTAACTAAATTATTTGACATGGCAGTCAAGAGGGAATTTAAAGGTGACAAACTGATGGAGAGTGACGTAGTACCCCAAAACCTTTCCAAAAGGGAGTTAACTTCATATGAAACTTGTATCTGTACTGTATAAATGTTCAAACAAAAAATTCCCCTAAATACTGTAAGAAGCATGATAGTCATTGTACTGAAAAGTTCCCAGGAAGCTGTTTTGGTAGATTTCGATTTTTTTCCTGGAAATTTTCCCAGGGAAAAATCACCCAATTGCTGTGACCTAATGACATATGCTGGAATATGCAACAGATAGCTTTCACTGTATCTAACTCCCACACGTCAAATAAAATTGAAGGTAGCAAGAATGAAACCAATGTTACTGGTGTGAAGAGGTTAACTTCACGACAGACACCAAGCAGTGGCTTTCTGCCAAGTTATAAAGTCTGGATTATATTATGAGATACAGTTAGTAGAGCACTCAAGTCAATATCATGGCCTATGCACTTCAGTTCAAGCCCAAGTGGTTGCAGGTGGCTATATTAATGCTACAAGGAGCGTACATCTCTCCCCTTAAATGCTGTTTGTTCTAGCCTTTGGCCTTTAGGCTCCAAAGGGGGACAAAATGGGATTTGGATGTTACTGCAGTTATGGAGTAAATATACTGTAATTTCATAGATGGCTATGGAACTAGGCAAAATTTTAAGGTCACTGGAAATTTTTAAAAACTGCTGTACATCTACATCCAGACATCATCCTGCAAACTCTGACCACAAAACTGCAGAAATAAAACACCATCTCCAGTGAGGTTCCCAGAGGAGCGGTGGGGGCCCAGTGCTCCCATTTTAGAAATTTTCCTAGCTAAACCATTACATTCTACTGGAAAAACAGCTCAAAACTGTTTTAACACCATGGACACTACTACTATCACCTTTCTACAACAAACTGAAAAATAACTCCTTTTATGACAGACCAAAACTACACATTTACACAGAACAGGGCAGAACTGATGCCTGTACCAGACAGCAACTTACACATTTACCACAAACCAAAGTTCATCTTTACAAGGTAAAATGTATCTTTTACAGCCAGGGCAAAATTTACCTCAGACACAAGAACAGACCTGTGACACAACTTGACTAACAGGTCAATACTTACCTATATGAACATGGCAAAATTAACCTCAATGAGCAGAGCAACACTGACCTCTACGAACAGCAAAACTGACCTCTATGAGCAAAATTGACCTTTATGAACAAAATTTACCTCTGTGAACAGCAACATTTACCACTATGAGCATCGAAATATTTTACAATAAACAAGACTGGGTAACATGGTGGTGGTGGGGGAGGGGGGAGGGAAGGTGTAGAAGCCACAGTTAGAGAAAAAGACTTCTGGGAATGGAAAAGGAGTGATAACAGGAATACTTGGCTGCCCAGCATGGGGCTTGAAAAGAGGTATACTGGGCAAATCAGAGCTGGGCAACAAAAATAGTAATGAGAGGAAGAATATGGTATTTAAGGTGGCAAATCAGGTGAGGGAAAACAATTTACTGGTGAGCAGTGCGTGAAGAATGAAGAAGGAAAGGAGGTGCTGTCCAATCATGACATTAAAAACGTCTGGAGAGGACATCATAACCTGTTGACTGAGGAGTTTGAAATAGGAAAAGTTTGGAGTCAGCAGCTCCAGTGTTTGGCCCTTGGACTTTGATTGATGCTGCTGCAGTGAGCAAGGCATTAGGCAGGATGCAGTTGGAGAAAGTGGGGAGGTGTGTCCGAGTTGACAAGTGCTGAAGGCCTCAGGTTATTGAAGTGGGTTCAGTTACTGATCTGACAAATGCGATTATATAAATGTGTGTTGTCCCAGATTACTGACTGAAGCGTAATTGTAAATGCGTACAAGGGGAAGGGTGATGCCCTGGAAAGAGGATATTATAGAGGCTTAAAACTTGGACCAGATAATGAAAGTCATGGGGGGAGTCCTAGAAAGCATATGAGAAAGGGAATGTCGAGATATAGTTTGGGTTTATGCCAGGCAAAAGGATCACTGATGCTGTTCATTAGCAGACAGCTTCAGGAAAATATAGGAAAAAAAAGGGGGGGGGGGGCTCTGTACATTGTTTTTGTTGATTTGGAGAAGGTCTGAGAATGCCTTTGACAGTTCCTAGGGAGGTGAAGTGGGCTATGAGATAGCTTGGAATAAATGAGTGACTGGTTAGAATGGTTATGGCTGTATGTGGTGACCACACCCAGGTGAGTGAATGAAATTTGAGTTAGTTTTCTGTGAACGTTGGCATTCATCAGGGATCAGTACTAAGCCCCTTATTGCATGTCATGATGCTTGAAGCTCTGTGACTTTAGAAGTGGCTTCCCATGACAGAGGTATGCTGATGACATAACTGCAGAGAATGAAATGGAGCCTGAGGAAATATTTAGGAAATGTTAGAGACTAAATGGGGCACAAAGGCTAGTGTAAATGTAGATAAAGGTGATATCTGTGGCTGGTGGTGGTGCTGTCAAAGCACAGGGAGTATGGCATTGCTCAGTCTGTCACAAGGGTATGAGATGGAGCTCCATCTTGTATAGCATTTGTGATAAGTGAGTGTAATATGCAGTTTTACAGGCAGATTGCGAAATAATACTGAATGTGTGCAATGTATCGGGGAGTGCATGTTGAGGTTGCCAGGAGTGAAAAAATTTATCTTGCTGGAGAGCCTCCAAGTACAGAAAAGTGTTCTTATCTGGGGGGCATATGTGCTGGAGGTGGGGCTGGAATTCTAGCTCTGTGGCTAGGGTTAGGAATGGTTAGGAGGAGGTATTGCCTCTCCTGACACAAAGGGTTCTCCCTCTGTGCTACAGGACCTTTATATGTAGCATGTTAGTATAACGCTGTATGACAGTAAGACCTGGGCGATAAATGAAGAGGATACTCCTAGCCTCTAAATGACACTGAATACGTGGATGTGTATGCATCCTCGAATGTAAGGCCTAGGGGCTAAGGTTATGATAGAGGAGCTGTGAGGAAGGATGGGACTGGAATGTATTGGTGTGATGAAGAGGGGTACAAAGATGGTTTGGGCATGTGAAGATGATGATGACAACTGGGTGCAGAAGGTGAAAAGTCTGAACATCGGGGTTGGGGATGCGAGATACAGACCATAACTTTTAAGACCTGGAACATGGTCAGTGACTTCAAGGATGAGAGATTGAAGAGGGAGGCTGCCAGAGCTCGAGCAGCGTGAAGAGCCGCAATTAGGTGAACATGGCAGGTGCATGCAAGCATATTGGTGCCTTTGTAAATGACAATACCAACCGTAGTACACAATAGTACTGAAATTGTTACTTCTTTACCATCAGATAACAATCTTTTAGGAATTCATTTTAAAAATACCAAGCTAACAAACTAAAGACACCACTGACAGGCCAAACAATCCCCATACACAAAAAACGATAACCATTAAATACCTTACAACAGAACCAAAAAACCTACACTAAAATATCATACACACCAAAGAACCAGACAACCAACCAAAATGCCCTGAAATACCACACACACCAAACCTCCATACAACCTACACTAAAATTCCATGAAATACCCCATACCACACCTATACATAACTACATACCCTGTGAATTAATTGGGCACTCTCAATGTATTTACAAATGATCTATTAACCCATTAGTGCCCAGTGCCCTCAATATTGGATAGAACTGGGCATTTTCAAAATTTAAGAAAGAAGGGAATTCCGGGGTAGGGACCTATGAGCTTCGCGACTATGAGCCAAGAGGCGGAGGACGGTATGCCTATCACCCTGTCAGCAAAATCCATTGCTCAGGAAATGTGGGAGCTAATGGGTTAAGTATTCTGGACTCCATTAGCCTTGCCCCTAACACCTAGGCTCATTCCTGTTGAATAAAGAGGTTCCATAACACCTCAATTATTTGTGGATATGACTATCCTTTTGTAAGTTACCTGTGCAGAATATAATATATGAATACATGTAATAGATGGAGAGTAAAGTATAATAGGCAATATAAATCTTAGGAAAAGGTGTTAGGGAGCTTCCTTAACTGACAAGAATACAGCCCTTAGTCTTGAAGGATATAAGGGTTGTGGTGAACTATAGTAGTCTAGTCTTCATGCAGCTTTTAGTCTCAAAAGGGGAAGAAGGATGTGGCATGTTTTTCCTTAAGCCTCATATATAACTAAGTTTTAGAAGTCATGTTCACTGTGTATACCATAAGTCTGCCATGGTCTGAGCTTGAACACTGATCTTTGCTCGTGCACTGTGAGGCTAAAGTTTTCAATCTAACTTGGTCCAGCTTTTTGTCCTGTTGCGGTTTATTTCACACAGCCCAGTGGCTGACTATACTGTGACAACATCCTTCCCACAACACTTCATGACTAGTCTTTTCTAGTGAATATTCCTACAGTTCTGCACTACAGTTGGAGATTGCAGTTTTAGGCCATGTTACAGTGAGAAGAGTATAGCACAGTCATGGACACTGCAGCTCGACAGACCTAGGGTCCTTGAGCCATGGCTGATGAAGCTTCTTTTCACCGTCACCATCCGGCAAATTACTGATAGTCTATGACCATTATAAAGCCCATGTAACCCACATAGCCCTCCCCTGTTTTGTATACTCTCAAAAACACTAAATCGTGAGTTGGAAGTTGAGGAACAAGGGTTTAGGGAAATATTTCAACAACTTTGACTGCACGAAAGCCACGTACTTCGGTCCCAATGGAACATTAAAGCACCCTTTTAAACTCATGGGTTCTTCAGCTGACTATTCTGAGTGCTTTATAGAATGTAGCTAGGTTCCCAGCTTTCCTACTTTGGTTAAGTCCATTTAACATTGTAAGGCTCTAACAGAGTCAAGTTTAATATTCACTTTTTTAGCAGAAATTAATCTTGTGGACTGCTTAACACCTCTTGAAGTTTTGCCTCTGGCAGCAAGTGGGAAGAGCTAACAGGGAGGCAAGATTCAAGAGAAAACCATAGAAGTGTACTCACCTTTCTAGTAGCCAGTCGACAGTCTCCCTGGAATGAAGACAGCTGCTATGATGGTTGAGGTGGTCTTTACTGGTAGCTGTGGTCTTGGGAAGCTGGCATATAGTAAATAATTGTTAGCCACCTATTTTTATTCAATCAAAATGCACAAACTTTAGTGTCCAAACCATTACTAACTTTGCTACATGCTAAATGCTAAGCACATTAGACCTAAACTGTAAATGTTTCTAATTTCTAACTGCTTGGACGTTGCCAAAATACAGTGCTGCCTACTTCCTTCCCACTTATTGTTCTGTGCCTGCCCCCTTCCTACTTCTCCCTCTATCCTTGTCACATTACTTTTTCCACTTCAGGTGGCCCTACACTGTGTGGAAGCCTAATGGTTTCCTTCAACCCAGGAAACCATAGACAGTGCTGGGTAGTAACCAAATAACCAAATTGTGAGGTTATGTGGAGCCTCATATGGTGCCCATTAACTGGGTGGAGACCAATGTGGCATCCATCCAGGAACCAAACCACACATACCTGTGTCTGTTACGAGGCACTATCAACTGCAATGGAACATATTCACTACATAGGACAGCCCTGCAGGGTTGTTTACTTGCCTGCAGCTGATGGGTCTGCTTAGCCAGAGACTGGATAATAAAGTTGTTCTAGATACCCAAATACAGCTGGGTATAGTTATATGAGCGTTCGCTATGAGACACTGATTATATATGATGACAAAGGAACACCAGTTCACCGCATGGAACAGCCCTGCAGGATTGATTACTTGCCTGCTGTTGATGGGTTGGCTCAGCCACAATGGCTAACTGACAAGTTGTTCTAAACACCCTGATACAGGCAGGTCCTGTTATAGCAATCTCTATAAAAGGAACCAATGATAAAAGAATGGGCAATTTAGACAAATTTGGTGATGCGAGCAAGATCAGTTAATCCTGTTTTTCCTTTATGAACTGTTTTGAGTTTTATCTTTTTGTCAGTATCCGAGTTCCCCATGAACATGTATAATGGGATCTGCCTGTAAACTTGCTAAATGGAAACTTGATCAAGCTATGAGGTAAATCTTCCAACACAATCTACTGGGCAGGATTATGTAACTATATTCCTCCCGGTAGAGCTGTTTTCTGAAGCACCATTTGTACAGTACTGCTTATCTTCAATGTTGCGTTACCCCTTACTGTAAGGGCTCTGCTACTCTATCCTGAAAATGAATGACCAGTTGCTAGTACGGTACAAGAGTGGCATTTGACCAGCAGACCATCCCTCTAATACAAACCGTCGTGCCCCACATCCATATAACTACTCTAATGCATCTGAACTGAGCAATTTCCTTAAAGCTCAAAGTTTTCAAAGTCAAGCAACTTAATTTGACTAGGAGTGAGAATGAGTGGGGGTCACCATTACTACTCCACTAGAAATCCACAAGTATTGATAGGTAAGCATATTAATTTTAAAGATATCAATGACGCCATGTTTCCCCTTATGGATTCCCTGCACTGAAAGAAATGGGACAGCTGTTTAGTATGGACTGGAGGTGAAAGTGCCAAAACTAATTTGGTTGCCAGAACTTAGAAACACCCTAGACATGTAATACTTCTAGCACTGATAGGCTATCTACTGTAACAACTATTGAAGATTGCAAACTAATGTAAATAGGTCATTTAAAACACTATTTAAACTGTCTTCCTTAATCCCTTTAATCCCCTTACATTGTTACAAATGTATTCTTGTCTGTTGAGGCTCCCTAACACCTTTTCCTTGGCAATTTTGTATATGGCTGGTTAATATGCTTCTGAACGTTTTTATGCCGAGTATGGCTATTGGGAGGATTTACATAAGGAGAGTAAGTACAAACAAAGTACATACAAGGGAGCTTTCTTACCCAGCGAGAATACAGACCTTGCTATTATCAAGATTTATCTGTCTATCTATCTATTGCCAGACGCCTCAATCCCGTTTGGGGTGGCCACAAACAAATCGCCTCCATGTCGCTCTGTCCCCCGCCATTTCACTGCCTGCTCCCAACTCACACACCCCTCTCTTATATACCTCTTCACCCCATCCCTCCATCTCATCCTCGGCTTCCCCCTCCCTCTTCCCCCCTCCACCTCACTCACATACACTCTCTTCGTCAGTCTCTCACTCTCCATCCTCTCCACATGGCCAAACCACCTCAGTGTGTTCCTCATAACGCTTCCTATCACATCCACATCCACACCACAACGCTCCTTTATATCCTATATATTATAATGAAGGGTTTAAAACTAACCTATCGAGTTTGAAGTCTCCTAAGCTGAATAAGAAACATTCTAAAAGCAGGAATATTTTCACGAGAAGCACTCAAAGTATAGGCTATCATACTACTTGCAGTTCCCCCTTCCTCAAACTAAAAAAATAAAATAAAAAGTTGCAGTAGACCCCAGAAGTATCAAACAACCTCTCATTTAAGTTATTTTTAAAGTCTGAGATAAAACATGTTGCAAATGGGCACAATTTCACAATGTTAGCCCGACAGACTGCAGGTTGCCTTTCCTTCTCTTAGCGAAGGCTAATCCCTCACTGTCTCCTTTACTATCCATTAAATAGTTAAATCTAAGTCCATCAAAACTACCTTAATGCACCAGCCACAATTTTTATGAATTTTAAAACTCATGGTTGCATGAAACTATAACCTTAAATGGTGCTAGTTAGGCTACCTTGGTTACTACAGTTTCTATATCTGGAATGCTATCTTCAATACTAAATTAAGGTAACAGGAAATTAATCCCTGATGCTAGTCAAACTTCCCACTCCAAATAGTTCCTACAGGAAATGTCTAATGTAGGACAATCTCCTTGGTTGCTTGTCAAGGCCCCCCAATTTCCCGTGCAGTCAACCGAACTGAAAGGGTATGTTAAAAAAAAAAAAAAAAAAAAAATACTTATCTGAAAAGCCTTCGTCGCTTGAATCCAAACACCAGTCTTCTTGGTCGCTTGAATCCAAACACCCGTCTTCCTGGTTGGTTGAATCCAAACCCGTATATCTTCATTTTTTTTCTTGGCTGGCAAATTGCTATGCACTGAAAAGAACAAAGAAAAATTTTAAATGCGATACTTAACAATTGTCAAGTTACCCCACTTTAGTACTATGAAATCCCAAGCAAATAAAAGCTGAAAGTCTAACCTAAAATAAAAATATTCTATATTTAATGGGAAAAGTCAATGCCATGTCCACTGAAACTATGCTTTCTACTGCCTGATCACTTTATGCAATACTTACTGAAAGCTCAACTCCTTATTGTCCCGAATATTTGAATTTGGTGAAAAATGTCAAATTAGAAGACCATAATTTCAATAACCTACTTTAGCCTGATGCTACCATCACCATCTTGAATGCCCAGCTATAACAATAGATTACCACTAAGTACTGTATATTGCTAGTCACGACAAAGTGCAAAGTATAATGGGCCATACTATAATGGGCCATACTACTGTCTTATCCTGTAAGCTACAGAATATAAAGGTGCAAAAAACGCGGAAAAACTACCACAGGGGACAAAGACCTTGTTAAAGAATTCTGCCGGTTACAAAAAAAAAAAAAAAAAAAAAAAAAAAAAAAAAATCCAATTGAACATTAACCTCACAGCAAGCCAGTAGTCAAAGAGTGTTTAACATAATACAAAAATGTCAAATTAATGCAAATTAATGGGACTAAAGAGGAAATTATGCTTACCCTGGGTACAGAACATCCTCCCGCCACATCAGCCCAGCTCCAAATGATCCAGTGTGTGATACCTGCCAATTTCCTCCACCCACCCTACCCCTTTCCCTCCAGCCATTCCCCCCTTCCCCTCCATTTCCCTTGCCCCCCCGTCTTCGGCTCTTCCACTTCATTACGCAGTTTTCGTATTTTTTATACATTATGTATGTATGAATTTATATGGATTTATGTACGGTATGTGTTGATGTACGTGTGTGTAAGTACCGGTATGTGTTTTTTTTTTCCACTGCACTATAAATCAGCCTGCAGTAGGGTAATGACTGCCTGAACCATCTCTTTTGGAATTTATGAATGTATATATTTATGAATAATAGACGTGTGCATACGTACAGTATGTAAATTTTAATTTGAATCTCAGTCTAATGAAAGTTGGTAGTTTCCTCAGAACCCTCTCTTTCTCTCTGTCCCCAACTTTCCTCTCTCCCCCTTCTCTCCGTCCCCCACTTTCTTCCCTCCCCTTTCTCTGTACCCCACTTCCCTCCTCCTCTTCTCCGTCCCCCACCTCCTTTCCTCTATCCCCTTTCCTCCTTCCCACCTTCCCCCTTCTCCTCCTCTCCTTCCCCCATCTTTCCTTCCATCCTCCGTCCCCCATTCCCTCCATCCCCACATTATTCCTCCTCTCCCCTCTCCCTTCCTACTTCTTTCCCTCCACAAAAAACCGGCAGAAATTCCTTTACCCCCCTTTCCTCCCTCCCTCCTTCTCCATACCCACCATCCCTCCCTCCGTCTCCACCCCACACTATCCCTCCCTCCCTCATTCACCCCCACCGTCCCTCCCTCCCTCCCTCCTCCACCCCCTACCATCCCTCCCTCCTTCCTTCTCCACCCCCCACCATCCCTCCACTTCCTTTCACGGGGTATTAGGAATATTTTTTTTTTTTTTTCCCTTCCTTAACGCCCACTGCGGGTGAGGTGCATTTAGGTTTATTCTCACTGATACTAGACGATTATATTCAACTCAGGAAGGATGTATTTGGGTGATTTATTAAAGCTATACCCGTATCTATCCTCCCACAATCGAAAATTCAATAACTGAATAAAATCGTATGGAGTTTACCAGAATGAAACGGAAAGTACGTAACAGTAGGTCTTCTTACTACTACTACTACAATTACTACGCTGCTGCTGCTGCTGCTGCTGCTACTACTACTACTACTACTACTACTACTTTACTACTACTACTACTAATACAGCTGCTGCTGATACTACTATTACATGGCCTACTACATTTAGGTGTGGTGTGGTGGGGTTTTAGCAGGGTTGGGTGTGGGTGCAGTGGGGTTCTGACTGGGTTGGGTGGGGTGCGGTGGGTTTCTGACTGGGTTGGGTGGGGTGCAGTGGGGTTCTGGCTGGTATGGGTGGGGTGCAGCGGGGTTCTGGCTGGGTCGGGTGGGGTGCAGTGGGGTTCTGGCTGGGTTGGGTGGGGTGCAGTGGGATTCTGGCTGGGTTGGGTGGGGTGCAGTGGGGTTCTGGCTGGGTCGGGTGGGGTGCAGCGGGGTTCTGGCTGGGGTGCAGCGGGGTTCTGGCTGGGTTGGGTGGGGTGCAGCGGGGTTCTGGCTGGGTTGGGTGGGGTGCAGCGGGGTTCTGGCTGGGTTGGGTGGGGTGCAGCGGGGTTCTGGCTGGGTTGGGTGGGGTGCAGTGGGGTTCTGGCTGGGTTGGGTGGGGTGTGGTGGAGTCCTGGCTGGGTTGGGTGGGGTGCGGTGAGGTTCTAGCTGGGTTGGATGGGGTGCAATGGGGTTCTGACTGGGTTGGGTGGGGTGCAATGGGGTTCTGACTGGGTTGGGTAGGGTGTGGTGGGGTTCTGGCTGGGTTGGGTAGGGTGCAGTGGATGAAAACGATAAATACAAATCGAGAGAGAGAGAGAGAGAGAGAGAGAGAAATTCTCCATAGGAACAAAGTTGAGAGGGTAAAGGAAGGAAGAATGGAGCGAAGGAAAGAAGGTACGAAGGAATGATGAAAGGAAAGGGGGAAGGAAAGGACGGTGGCGAGAGGTGGTGGTGATGGTGGCGGTGGTGAATGAGGGTGGAGCAATGGAAGTTGATTAGCTATGCAATGTCAAAGGTCAACGAAAACATTTGCCACGGGTCACCAAAAACAATCTCAGTCTATACGGAAAACTATCTGACTTGCCCTAGGGTATGTGAATGACAGAAGGACGGCTTTATTTTTTTCATATCAAAGGTGACAAGGTTTTTCGATCATTTAAGTGCTGAAGGAGAGGGTACAGTGTGGTGCGGCCATTTTGACCCCCCAAACGAGGTAGGGCGTGGTGGTGCCTCCCTGGAAGTGGAGGCCGAGTGGGGGTCCCTCCTATGTGGCACATTTGTCAGGTAATGTAAACAAAAGCTTATATTATATACAATTTTACTGTGTATCATACATCTCATTCATACATAAAAGGTGCAATCACACACACGTCAACAAAAACTCTAAACTACAAATACAAACAATAACAATAATATTCACTACAGCATACACTGAAGGGTCATCATCTCGTTGACACTGATCTCTAGACACCTCTTCCACAGAGATTTACTTTGCATAGTGGGTTATATTATCTTCCACGTTATAACTGTTACCGACACAATTGGCGTCATTAACATACAAGGGGTTAATAAACAGGGTACAATGCCAGATATCACTGAGAAGAGTTGCGAAAGTCCATAAGCAAACACGAGTGTGGCCCAAACAGCGATCAACAGACACAGATTCCGCTTGTGTCTGTGGGGATCGTGGTCTTGATTTTCAAATTGGCTGATATACCAGAAAACATGGATCGTCTGTAGTGCTTAGTATCGGGTACACGTAAATATTATCATTATTGGAACATTTTTCATTAATGCCTCAAAAAAATACAAGTTACAATATACATGGTGAGGAAATCTATGACTATGTGGACGTTAAGATGACAGGCTACAGGTCAACATGTTATAAGCTGCGCGTGGGGTCGTAAAACAGTAAAATTATATCGTTACATCTGATGTGGTTAAGGTTTAGTTATATTCAGTATTAGCCTGCAAGGAGCGAAAGTTAACAAAAGAGATGATACCAAAGAGACAGCAGAATAGTATATGTTTATTTGGTATAACTGAGCTGTATTTTATGCCCGATTATAGTCTAAGTTCAAGGACCTGATTATTATGTACGAAAAAAAAAAATAAAATAAAATAAAACTCTAGCTGATAAATTATTTGCAGTAAAATCATGGTTCATGTTTATAAAAGCTATGGCAAAAAAGTGCTGGCTGATTAACTATGCAATAAAATCATGGTTCATCTTCATAAAAACTATGGAAGACTGTTAGAGACCCACCATAGATATGCGCTATAGAAGAGAAAGGAGGCGATAGTGCAACTGGAATATATATACTCATTTTAAGGATGACCATTACACAACCAACGCCCGGCATTGGCTGGAAAATAACAAATGCGAATACACCTATGCTACCAAATAAGCGAGAGGAAAGTGCCATAGAAAGCTAAAACATGATAAGGAGCAGAGAATAGAGTATGTAAGAGATGAGGGTGTTTGTGTTTATATCATGGACGCTGGGAGAATGTTTGCCAGTGTACTGTTTGTGTAAATAATTTAAATGAAACAGAAGCGTGCTTGGTTAGAATAAATAATGACTTGCTGTGCTGAGTATGCAAGTGAATGAAATTGCAGAAAATTACTCTGGTTAATGATATATACGTAATAGGTGTAGACATAGATAAATATTAAGCACATCATAAAAGTTATCCATTAGGAAGAAATTCGAAAGCAGTCGAAACACTGTAGAAAATAGTGATGCTATTCCGAAATATACAGATTGGCATTGGCGCTTGTGTGATATTAACGACAGTCATTTGCTTCAATGAACAGTCACTGAACAAACAAAACATTATATAAAAAAAAGTATAAATGCTATACTGAATGCTTCAACAAAGACACTTGAATGTCCCTCCCAGCTCATGGTCTGCCTATCAATCCTTCACTTTTAAAAATCTCATACACTTATATAACCGAAACGATTTAATTCAAGTATTACCAACTGGCGTGAAGTTCTCTTTGATGCAAGACTTGTTAAGTTTAAAGGAACCCTGAGGTTGCTTTCTTCAGTCATACCCTAAGCACCTTCTACAGCATGTGATATTTGAGTATTATCAGACCAATGAAATCAGTTTCACACAACCACAGCTTGCACATTGCAAATTACTTTACATATTAAAAATACAGTATATACCATTGTGTGTGTATATGTGTGTGTACTTCACCGGGTCGGTCAGGATCACTTGATGGTCGTGATGGTCAGCTTTTACCCTCCCGGAAGGGAGCTGAGAGCTCATATAGTCCGATCTAAGGGCAAGGCTGTGACCTTCACACACGCACACACCCGTCCCCTTGCTCAAGGGGGACAGTAACCACCCACTTCGTCAGTGAAACTTTTCGCAACCTGAGCGAGGCGCGAACTCCCGTCCACCAGTTGGCAAGCGGGAACGTTACCACTGCACCAGCGAGCGGTGTGTGTGTGTGTGTGTGTGTGTGTGTGTGTGTGTGTGTGTGTGTGTGTGTGTGTGTGTGTGTGTGCGTGCGTGCGTGCGCGCGCGAGGGAAAAGAGGGAAACGATCTTCATAGACATGTTGGTAAAAGTGATGAATATTTGCAAAAAATGCTGACCTATTTTTTCCTAACTCCTTACTCTAAACTGGAAACAGATTTCATTGTCTCGAAGAAAATTACACAACCTCAAAAATCCTTAGCCAATACTAACTGCCGCTCAAGTGTTCTCAGCGACTTTCATCAAAATCAACTGCCTCAACCCAGGTCCACCCAAATGCGCATCAGTACTTCCTGCGTTCGCGGTAGTCCCTGTCGTGGTGCCGGTCGTGGTGGTGATGCTCACGGGTCTCACCCCCCTTGCCGTGGCGGTGGCCGTGGTGGTGGTGGTGGTGCCGTCGCTTCTCTGGGCGTGTGTACATCGCTGCCACGTCATTCACAGTCATCTCGGACCCATCACGGAGGCCTTCGTGTCCCATTGAACGCGTGGACCTGAAGTCGGTGTTGTCGAGAGTCTCCGTGCGGCCAGCCAGACGGGAGCTGTGGCCAGGGTTAGCATTCTTCTCCAAGTCTGCTCCGCTGCCACCGCCTTCCCTGAGGTTCTCCCAAGCACGTTTGTAGTACTTGTTGAGCCCGTGTCCATCAGAGGAAGAGGAGGAGTCGTAGGAAGAGGCTGTCCCGTCGTCGCTGCGTCTGACGTATTTTTTTGAGGGTCCATGTTGGGTCCTAGGTGGGTGGGTTGTGGGTAGGTAGGTATGTTGTGAGAAGGTTTGGGTTGTTGGTAAGTAGTGGGTTGCCATTTATTACGTTATGTTTGTTACTATTATTTTTACGACCCGAACTTCACTGGTATTGGATCTCATGACTTAAACGCGCATCTAAAGTTCCCGGGATCTGCAAGTCAGAGTTAGTGAGCGTGTTAGTAACTACTCCAGGTCTTACTGATAGGCTGATGAATTTACATGCCTGTCACTCTACAAGCACAGTAACTAAATCTACATTCCGACAACTATTCGCTACAAACATACGCTACTTTGTACAATATGTTACATGCAAGAGCTTTCACTTGAGAATGTCTTATTTACAAACTCTTCACCAACTGCAAGTTAATTATTTCATGTTAATTAAAAGTACTAACTACAAAAGTTGAATGGCATTTTACTAAGCTTAAAACAGCAAATGGTTGATTAATAAACCAATTACCACGTAAATATCTGTGATGTGTTGGTAAGGCCTAAAGCAGAAGAAATAGGACAGACAAGAGTCATAACACGAACGTTTACAAGATAGGGCCGACAAAAGATGCACGTATTTTGCAGTTCCTAATTTAAAATACAACAGTATGAGCTCGATAAGAGAGAAAAAAAGGGGAGAAGGGGATTCTGGGGTTAGACCATTATATGAAGTGATCTCAAATTATTAGACACCAGTAATTACAGTAGAAAAGGAAATAAGATACTGTCGATCCCAAAGCAAGATGGCTGATGAAAGAGGTAAGAAGCAGACTGCAGTGTAGTGTGGCTTCATAGCAAGGCCGCTTCTCTTAATTCATAAAGATCATTTGGCACTAGTGTATATACAGCAGAATCAAAGTCAGCATACATAGGCATAATCCATTATTCTCTTATTGGCATAACAGTCAGTCAGCTGCCCTGAAGAAACTGCATTATGAGTTCCAGATTAAGGAACACAAATGCATCACAGGTGGAGGGAAAATAAAATAGGAAACCGTATATGATGTAACGAGGACTTAATAGGTTATGCCAGTGTGTTCTGTCCCTAAAACTCATACTATATAATATTCTTACATCTAGGTCATGAACGGACACTACCTAATATTTACTGTAACAGGCAATCACACAGTACAGTTACACGGAACATCTTAGTTACATAATAATAGTGTGTTCCAGCTAAGCCAGTCTACCGAGCTAGATACCACATACATCCTGCGTATTGCTGGGTACTAAAAACTAAGGTGCAGCTAAAACACTACAAATGCTAAATTGCGTGGAAAGTCATGAGTCCAATACGTAGCTTGTGAAGTCGGGTTATTTTACTCTCAACTGCAGTTCAGTTGCAAACACAGCTCCCAAATTGCAATACACATTAAACTAAATGTGGAATTAATCACTTAAAATCTATGAAATCTTTTGACAACTAAAAATTGCACTCTGATGTTTTTACCAAACATGCTGCTTGCTAATTAAATGTAAGCAAAATTACAAGACTAAGGAAAATGATTTCATGCTTTTCATTCAGAAGTTTAAATTACAGGTGGAGGTTGTTAGCTTCCGGTAATGTTACCCTGTGAATCCTTGTCTGAATATTTAGAGCACATGTTAACCCATATATAAACAGAGACTACAAGTATCTTCAAATTCCCTCTACCCCTCTTATTCACAGTTGTGCTAATTTATAATATAATTATGCACCTGTATGGTAACAGTGTCCCTCCCGGGAACTACAGTAAGTCTGAATTCGAAGATAAAACACAACAAGACATTAGTGATATTTTTTAATACACATTATTATTCTGAGGATGTTAGTGAAAAAACGAAAGAGTCTCAGGTCCACTGTAAGTCAGGTCAGCAGTCATTTATTGTGATGGTGGAGGCGAGAAGGCTGCGGTGAAGGTGTGGTGTGTGGTGCAGGGTGAAGGTGAGAGGGAGAGAGGCACTGGGGTGTATTCAGGTGTCGACTAAGGAGGTATCTTATCACCTCCTCCATAGCATTCGTTTTCTGTGCTGGATACACGAACTCTTCTTGTATGTTACTTTTGAAACCTGTCATTATGAAAAAACATGACACACAAGAGAAAAAGGTGTCAGATGCAAAATGCTCGTAATTCGAAATGATGCACTTAAGTCTCCGTCGGCCACAAGAATACCACCCTCTGTTCTGTTGCAGTGGGTGTTGACAAAATGACGTGTAAATAAGTAGGCTACGTCTGGTGTAAATAAGCAGACTATATCGGATGTAAATAAGCAGACTATGTTGGTACAAAAGATATACTGGCATTTGTGGCAGTGCTTGATGAAGAGCGCGTGTGGTGGTGACTGATGGACCCAGAGGTGGGAGTGTGTGTCGTAGTACAGTGACATAAGAGAAAAGGCAAAACATTCCTCTTGGAGGAACGAACTCAAATTGCGTGCAAGCATAGCGAAAGTATAAGGGACAGGCAAGATTGACTGATGATTAAATACTGTAATTTTAACAAAGGAACAGAAGCAGTGAAGTAAAACAAGACTGAATGACAATGAGGATATAACAGAACAGAAGCACGGAGACAAATTTAAAAGTACTGACAATGTAGAAAGACCATAAAGCAAAGAGACACAACGCATGACCCAGCTAACGATGTACTTCATTTGCTGAAAAACGTGATAGGAAAACTGAGAGACAAAGGAAGAGAATTACGTAACAAGCACTTAGTATAAAAAGGCATACCTCTTGTAGCTGTTCAGTATTGTGGGGAGGTTGTGAGGCGAGGCAGGGGTTGTAAATGTTAGGGATTTCATGAACAGTTTGATAACTTTGATATTTACAGCATTGATAGAATGTTTTAGTGCAAAAAATTAGGCAGTTATTATAAACTAATGGTGGGAATAATGTATTACTTTCATCAGTTAAAGTTTTTTCTCTCACAGACAGCCTTCATTTCGTGTGCAAACAGCTAAAAATGTCCCTTACCCAAACCAACACCACCCCAACCTACCCACCCCAACCTAACCTACGTGTATACTTTTATCTGCACAACAAATGAAGGTCTAAGGAGAAAAATGTGCCCACGGAATAGCAATTGTTAATGGTGGCTGCACTGCCTTTAGCTTTGTAATGATCCGTAGTTGCATCAGTTGCTTAAAAAAAAAAAAAGGGAAAATAGTTAGTACTTTTAGAGCAGTTATAGAATTCTTTACTACTGATATGATATCAGTATCAGTAATTAATGATGATGATGCAAACTATGCATTCCAAACTATGTATAAGTGAGATGCGAGGGTGTGAGTGTGAGTGTGAGCTGGGTGTGAGTGTGCGAGGCTTCAGCACGCGACTCTGTGACCACAGTACCCAAGCCTGGCAAGTGTATGCGTTGTGTGGCATTACGGGTGTCGCCTGTGACTAGAGTAGGAGTCTGCCCTAGGTCCCCGCCTCGCCACAAGCTCCCGCCGGCCCACCGTCACGTCAGGGAAGGGCAGGGCCAGCAGCGTGTACCAGCGGGACCCACCCAAGGGCGCCGAACCCCCAGATGCCCGCAGCTCTTTGGCCAGCGGTGAGGGGCCACTGAGGGAGGTGGTACTGTGGTGGTGGTTGTGATGGAGGGTGAGTTGAAGGGGAGGGGGGGCTATTGATTGTGGTGTACGGGACCATTTTGGAGGGGGGGAAGTGAACAAGAGGAAGGACTGGGTAGGAAGGAGGAAGCACTGGATATGAGACACTGGGAAGAGAGAGGAAGACTCGATTAAGATAAGAAAAGTAAACGAGGAGTAAGTGAAGAAAAAAAGACTGGAAGAGATTTACGAAAGACCAGCGGACACGATACCGACAAATTCCATGTTACCCTTTGAGGCATACAGGTCCAAGGCAAGGCTACCGTGATACAGAACATTTTAATGCTAGAAGATCAGCCTATGTCCCAAATAACATTACATGACTGGAAAACTTCAAGTCACCTCTGGAAAATTTAAACTCCTCTGCACAAATCAAGACCGCCACTGGAGCTTGTGCATTCTAGTATTAGCCTACCACGTATTCAATGCATTTTTTACATTTTTTAATGGTACGTTCTGTTTGCAGTCTCCTGTATTTTAAAATATGACATTAGTAATAATCATGACATGAACTACTGAGAATCAGATCTCTAAACCGTGTCGTATGTGAGATTGAATTCTATATTTAAAAATGTGACACCGGGCTAAAACAGGAAAACTTCCCTTTGGGCAAAGAAACAGAACAGATTTACGAGCAGGGTCACCAAAAATGACTAAAATACTTGAAGGAACGAATCATAGTTCAAGAAAATGTTCAAAGATACAAGAGGTAGACAAATTATACAATGGCCATACTGATAGCTGGAGACAAAATTCTTATTATACAAACTGGGAGACACTTTTGAAGGCTTTTTTGAACTAGGAAAAGTACGAGTAGAGGAGACAGACAGTGGGTGGGAGTGAGCACTGAGGGTGTGGATGTACGGGTTACGATGGAGCTTGGGGACTGGAGCGTGTGGAAATGGAGCCTGGGGGAATGGAGCGTGGGGGAGGTGTTGTAGAGAGGGGTGGAGTTTGGCTTGGTTGTTTCAAAAGTCTGTCAAACCCATTTCAGGCAAATGTACAAGCAGGCAAACATATGTATTTTATAAGCTATATTATACACACTATCAAGCACTCAAACACTGGCAATATAGAGCATTAAACTGTAAACACACAAGCAAGCAGACAGATAAGGCAAGTTGTCTCATTCACAAACATAATGCATGAAACACTTCTAGACAGTGTCGCAAGGGTCTTAATGATAACCTCTAGCAATGTCCTTAGCTATTGTCAAACATACTCGTCAAAGAGGCAAGAAAATTCCATACACCTATACTGACACATACACAAGGGAATACACAGCACAGATAAGTTTTACAGATCCAGAAAATGTGATAACTGTTGGTATAGGCAAAAAAGACAAGCTGTGTATGAGGAAAAAGCAGCTTGCACAAGTATTTTCTAGGTTCTACACTACTCAATCACCAGCACCAACTCACAGATGCTAAATGAAGGTACTGTATGAAGCAATGGCGACTACATAATCTTTACCGTAACTTGGCCCAGATTTTCGTCATTTTGCAGCTTATTTCACATAGCTCAGTGGCGGGAAAGTACGATACTGCAGCTGTACATTATTTTCACGGCTCTTCCTAGTGACTTGCATCATATTCTAGTGTTAATCCATAGTTATAGCCCAGTAATCAATATGGAGGGGTGTCAATTTTAGGCCAAGTTAGAGTAAAATGGGTATATGAGTAAGAGGCGCTTCGCATTCATCCTACTCTTTTACTACAATGAAAATCTAAATAGGAAAGGCAGGAAGAAGATGATGGTCTATAAATCCGTCAGTGCTGGTGATAATCCGTCGCAGTTTTGTTATTATAAGGCCGAATGATACAGCAACTATTCTATATATATACACAAATACACTATTTTATACAGGCTACTGAAGGTGAAAGAAGTGGAGTGAAGAGTATTGATGAAGTGCGACATAATGCGGTGTATCACAGGTGACAGAGGGGGAAGGGAGGCAGGGCGCTAGGAAGGGAGGCGTGGAAGGCAAGACAAACTCACCTTCTGACGAGGATAACGATGGTTGTGATGACGGCCGCCAGGAACACAAAACCTCCAAACACGCCCAACGCAATGATGCCGCCTGAGTGAGAATGAGCTTACGTCAAATCGATTACGGAAGGAAGGAAGAAATAATGAAGAAGTAGCACCAAGTGGATAATGAGCCAATTCACTTTTTATAACATATAATACGAAGAGGAAGTAGTTGTTTAAATCAGAGTTGTAGGACTAAGATTTATATCCATTAAGGAAATGTATGTAGACTTTTTTTCATCTGAACAATAAACAGTAATGTGAAATCAAGAAAATAATATGTCAACTCCATATCTGATTCGATTCAAATTCGATTATTATTATTATTATTATCATTATTATTATTATTATGCAACGTCTATCCATTAACTGGTTAGTATTCTTCCTCTTTCATCCCTCACACTTTCACACTACTTTCCCGTTTCATCATCATCATCATCACCCACTACTATAAAATTACCAAACTTAGCTGACTATAATGAACCCACAGTGAAGGCACATATCTATTTGTGGGAAACTTAATGGTAACAACACTGAAATAAGGCGGCCAGTGTCGTAAAAATAAATGCTACCAATTACAACACTGAAAAAGATACTCCTGTTGCATAATTTCCAAGCATTCGCCTTTTAATAATCTCTTTGGATAAACAGATGGCATGGAATACACAAGTTAGAAATACTCCTATAACTATGCTTCCAGTTTCTACGTAAAAGCAGCGAAATGGCAAAGGACAGGGCGACATGGAGACGATTTGTCTGTGGCCACTCCTTACGGGATTAAGGCGTCTGGTGATAGAGAGACAGATAGAGCATATTGAAAGTCTTGGAGAAGATTTTGTTTACTCGTGACTCACCAAGATGCAGCTTCTCCGTGACCTTGGCGCCACTCTCGTCCCGCAGATCAAAGCTGGGTCCATCCACACTCGGTCCACGGTCACTGTTGATGTTGTTGATCCTGTTGTCGTCTCCAGCCTCCAGGGACGGCACGACGGTAGCCAGGGCGGGGTCGGATCCCTCTACCGCATTGTCGGTCAGGTATGGTGGTCCCGGTCGCAGTCTACCACCAGGTCTGCTTCCAGGACGACGCCCTCCTGGTCTCCGGCCCTCAGAGGCACCGTCTTCGCCAGGTCTGGTCTCCGGCAGGTCCAGCTTCACTGCTTCGTCCACTAGCGAGGGAAGAGATCACACCTTATTAACACCACACATTAACACCACACCTCAGTAACACCACACAATAATACCACACCTCAGTAACACCACACAATAATACCACACCTCAGTAACACCACACAATAATACCACACCTCAGTAACACCACACAATAATACCACACCTCAGTAACACCACACAATAATACCACACCTCAGTAACACCACACAATAATACCACACCTCAGTAACACCACACAATTACACCACACCTCAGTAACACCACACAATAATACCACACCTCAGTAACACCACACAATAATACCACACCTCAGTAACACCACACAATAATACCACACCTCAGTAACACCACACAATAATACCACACCTCAGTAACACCACACAATAACACCACACCTCAATAACACCACACAATAACACCACACCTCAGTAACACCACACAATAATACCATATCTCAATAACGTAACACCTCATAATACCACACAAACAATACCACAGCAACACCACTCATCTCTCACTGGTATTGCGATGATAGTTATTACATTTTTTTAGGTTATGTAGTATTTAAAATCGTAAGTTTACCTTCACATTTGCACCCTCAAGATAATCACTATAATCCGGAATAACAGGGACGGAAGCTGTGGAAAAACTGTTTGCAAATAGCAAAGGACAAATAGAAAATTCAGAATGCTAGAATTGCAACCATGAAAATTTACCGAGAAATTTTGTGTTTTATCATGCAAAAAGGGAACAGCAGAAATAAACAATTTTAAAATGGAAGACAGAGAACGTTATGAAATTGTTGACATGCACCTTTACTGTATACTGTTAACATAGAGGTGGAATTCTGTAAATCAAGGCGAAAAACAACTTAAATAAGAAATGATATAGTAGTCGAGACAAGAATATAAAAATAAAAATATGTGAAAAGCAGAACAGAAACACTTCATCCACCTTAACTTGGCCTAAAATTGCCATCTTTTCATTTTCATCTTGTATACTGAGCTGAAGCAAAACTTTAACACTAGAATATGATGCTTGTCACGAAGAAGTGCAATGGAAAAGATGTAAGGCCGTACTATTATCTTATTCCGTCAGTGAGGCACATGAAATAAGCTGCAAAAAGACGCCGAAGAATTGTCTTATTTTAGTACTGATCTACGTGAAATAAGCTGCAAAACGATATCATATTCTGCCAATGAGCTACGTGAAATGAGCTGCAAAAAGACTCCGCAGTATTCTCTTATTTTGCCAGTAAGCTACGTGAAATAAGCCGCAAAAAAGACACTGTGGCATTGACTTATTTTGGCAATGAGCTACGTGAAGTAAGCTGCAAAAGGACGAATATCTCCGTCAAGTTAAGGTGGACGAATTTAAGAACCATTAACAGTACCGATGTCCTGTTGAGAATCTAGTGTCCCCCGTTACCTTGGCAACTGGGAGGCGGTGCGTCGAGGGTACCGTGAGAGGTGCAGTAGACGGTACGTGAACCCACCAGGACGAAACCTTGGTCACAGCTGTACCTGACCGCCTCCCCAGCAAGCAGTGTGGGGGAGGTGAGGTTGGAGGTACGGTGAGGGAGTGGGGGAGGAACATCGCAAGTCACAGCTGCAGGAGTGGAGGGTGGAGGAGGAAAGGGTGTAAGGAACAGCCGACAAGTGCACAAAGACAGAGGAAAACTGTACGTTTTTCATTTTAACTTGGCCCAAAATTGCCAACATATAGAAAGCTGAAATATAGCACCAGCTAACACGAAAATATTATGTTAGTCACGAAGATGTGCTGTGTGAAGGATGTAGAGCAGTAGTATTATCATGTCCTGCCACTGGGCTGCGTGATGTAAGGCACAAAAAGACTTAAATCTGGGCCAAGTTAAGGTGAAAAAACTGTAAGAAATAGGTCAGTCATCCATTAACAGGTCATTATGTTTCCCTCTTAATCTCTTCACACACGACAGATGGAAAAATGGTGGGGAAGAGGGAAAGTTTTGGCAATCGAGACAGTGGCTGAAGCAACTTGGAGACAAAAGCACCTCTTCTGTAGCGCAAAATTGTGCTTAAGTGGGTAGTTATCATTAAAAAGTTTGTTGATATAGAAATTGAGGTGAGATGGAACCACTGTTGTAGCTTTCAAAGTTCTAAATATACGGTATATGGCCGTTTAATGAGTTAATGCCACAGGATATAAAGGTCAAAGATAGTATAGGCATTTTCTCTCCCAAGCCTGAAGACGAAAAAGGGTGGTTATATTACCTCTAAATTATAAGTGCTGAAGGTTTTATCAAGTTCATCAGTCAACGGATGAGTGTTTGGTAGGTTGGCATAATGAACTAGGAAACTGTTAGAAGTTAGCATACTGAAGAGGCAGAAGTGTACTGTGCTCTTCCAATACTATTACTATATTTGACCATGAAGAGAGAACTGGGTGTTAAATGCGCATACAGAGACCATAAAAGTAGTCCCGGTGTGAGGTGAGTTCGGTGGAGGGGTTAGTAGGGTACTCACGTTCGCACTTTGGCGGGGGTCCGTTCCAGCGTTCGTCAATGTCACATATAAGCTCTGGCCGCCCTATAAGAGTGTAGCCCTGGTCACACTGATACCGCACCACGCTCAGGTAATGGCGGGTGTTGTTGAGCAGGGAGTACCCGCCGTGGTTGATGGGCGCTGGCGGACCACACTCTAGATCTGTTGAAACATACACATAGTAGTAATAGTAGCAGTACAAGCAGTGCAGTAGTAGTAGTAGTAGTAGTAGTAGTAGTAATAGTAGTAGTAGTAGTAGGCTTCAGCTGTTAGTTCTTTTACCTATTTCTGATATTATTACTGTTATGTTTATTTCTGAGCTTAAAGTCTAAATTTCGCCCATATTCCTTGCACGTCATCAGTTCATAACAAAACAGATGATGAACTTAAAAATATGCAGACAGGCTAAAAGAAAGTTCAATTATTCTCCTGTTACTGACATATAATAATCCAACCTTCATACCTATGTAATTGCAAAGAAATTTAACTGATGCATATATACTTGAAAATTTGGTAACGATACTTTGACAATCTGGTAATAATAAACTAAAGTGGAGGGACTGTAAGAAAATGTTCTGGAAAGAGGTGAAAAGAGTAAGACAGGGTGGAAGTGAAGTTAGCAGGGGAGTGAAAGATAGAAATGGTAGATTACTAGTGGAGAAGGGAGAAAAAGTGAGCAGATGGAGAGAACACTTTAAGGAATTGTTGAACGTGAAGGATGGAAGTAATGCGAGTATAAGTGGCTGGGGAATGGCTGGGAGGAGGAGGGAGGTGAGAAGACAGGAAGAAATCAGTAGGATAGAAGTTGTGGAAGCAATGAAGAAAGTTAAATCAGGGAAAGCCCCAGGAATTGATGGAGTGTGTGGTGAAATGCTGAAGCATGGGGGAGAGATAGTAGTAGAATGGATGTGGAAGATGTGCAGATTGGCCTGGGAGGAATGTAGAGTCCCGGAGGATTGGAAGTCAGGTATAATTATTCCCTTGTACAAAGGAAAAGGGGAAAAAGAAGTGTGTGGTAATCATAGGGGCATTTGTCTTCTTAGTATAATAGGAAAAGTGTATGGTAGGATACTTATTGACAGAGTTAGAGAAAGAACAGAGAAATTAGTTGGAGAAGAACAGGGAGGCTTTAGGAAGGGAAGAGGTTGTGTAGATCAGATATTCATTCTCAGATCTTTAGTGGAAAAGTTTCTAGAGAAGGGAAAGAAGTTGTATGCGGCTTTCATGGATTTGGAGAAAGCATATGACAGGGTGGATAGACTAGGACTGTGGAAAGTGTTAAGAATATAAGAAGTAGATGGGAAGTTGTTGAATGCTGTGAAGAGTATGTACGATGGTGCGAAGGCTGCAGTGCGTGTGGATGGTGAACTAAGTGAATTTTTCTCTTTGAAAGTTGGTTTGAAACAGGGATGTGTCATGTCTCCATGGTTGTTCAATCTGTACATGGATGGGGTAATAAAAGAGGTACAAGGTAGGGTAGTGGATGTTGGAGTGGCCCTGGTGAGAGAGGATAGTGTTTGGAAACTCCCTGTACTGTTGTTTGCAGATGATACTGCGTTGTTGAGTGAAGACGAAGGAGAGCTGCAAGGCTTGGTGGATGAGTTTGAGAGAGTGTGTAAGAAACGGAATCTAAAGGTGAATGTAGGGAAGAGTAAAGTGATGGTCTTTGAGAGAGGTGAAGTCAGTGAATGTACAGCGAGGTTGGATGGTGAGGAACTGGAAAATGTGAGTACGTTTAAGTACTTGGGTAGTGTGATGAGTAAGGATGGAGGTTTGGAGGGTGAAGTGCTTGAAAGGGTACAGCAGGGAAGAAAGGTTGCTGGTTCTTTGAAAGCAGTGATAAGAAACAGGGAAGTGAGCATAGAAGTGAAAAGGTTACTACATGACAGTATTGTGATACCAACTCTAACGTACGGAAGTGAAGCTTGGACGTTGTTGGACGGACACAAGTCAAGAGTGAGAGCCGTGGAAATGAGTTATTTAAGAGAAGCCTGTGGAGTCACATGGAGAGACAGGCTGACAAATGAGGATATAAAGGAGCGTTGTGGTGTTGATGTGGATATGATAGGAAGCGTTATGAGGAACACACTGAGGTGGTTTGGCCATGTGGAGAGGATGGAGGGTGAAAGACTGACAGAGAGAGTGTATGTGAGTGAGGTGGAGGGGGAAAGAGGGAGGGGGAGGCCGAGGATGAGATGGAGAGATGGGGTGGAGAGGTATATGAGAGAGGGGGGTGTGAGTTGGGAGCAGGGGAGTGAAATGGTGGGGGACAGGGCGACTTGGAGGCGATTTGTTTGTGGCCACCCCGTATGGGATTGAGGCATCTGGCAATAGATAGATAGATAGATGTATTTTATTGAGTGTGTGTGTGTGAGTGTGTGTGTGTGTGAGTGTGTGTGTGTGTGTGTGTGTGTGTGTGTGTGTGTGTGTGTGTGTGTGTGTGTGTGTGTGTGTGAAGATGATTATGAAGTTCAGCACATACATCTACAGGTTGGCGGGAACTCATTAAAGAAGCCAGAGTTGAGGCAGGTCCTTGTAGCAGGGCCGACCAAGACATGTCCAGGGTCACAGCGATACTCCACAGTGCTGCCCACACGGAACCCACTGCCCACCATGGTAGAATTAGGCGGCTGTTCTGGTTTCCCGCACGTCTGGGGACCTGCCGAGAGGGACGTAAAATACATGAGATCCTTACCCTACCCACAAACAGTCTAGATCTCATAAAATTGGGCGATTAATGTCACTAATTTTTTCTTTTTGCAAACCCAGGCTCATCTGGACGAAAACTACTCAACGGCAGAAAACCAGCTACTTAAACCTGGCACTGCTTAACCTGTGACGCCAAACTGATTTCCAGCTGAACTCACGGTGTTGACATATGAAGTTGAGATCAAAGTTGCAGTTGGTGTCAGACCAGAGCCAGCCCTTGGTGCCGTCGAACCTGGCACAATTCTCGTTGCCACCAGGGAGGTTCCAGAAAGACACAGTGACGTCTTTGCCGTCAATCCATTTCCAGTTGTTGACGTCATCGGGGTCGCGCACTGCACCCATCCAGTACTGTCCGCTGGAGTCACCTCTGTAACCAACACAGAGGGTAATGGGTTAGGACCACTGCACCTTACACTATCACTCATTCATTAACATTTCTCCCCATCGTGGTGCAGCCTAATACTTACATACATACGTTCGTTTTAGCTTTTTGAAGTCAATATCTGTCTGGGCTTTTATCAAGATACTCCTCAAGGTGGAACCATGACCCTTTTCTTGTTTAGAAATTTTGTAAAGGTGTTTCTCTCACTTTCTTGGCCCTTCTCTGCCTCCCTCTCTCATGATAAGCTATACTGACGATTCATCAGACGCCAAATGCCCTGTCACTCTACAACGTCTCCTAATTAAGTCTCCATCGAGCTCACCGATGTGCAGCCGGGACCAAAAAAATAACTGTCGTCTTTCCTGTTTTTCTCTTCATGGACTCTGAAAGTCAATATGGTAAAGCTACAGCAACTGACTCTAATGACTTTATTTTGCTATAAATCAGCGTCTTCAGTGTCGGTGGCTGCGGATTCACCACACTGATTGTCAAAGTACTTGGGAAGAAAAACTGGAGAGGCGACAGGACCTTTGATGCCGACAGTATAGTATGATCTTACGTTGTAGTTCACCATGATACTACAAAAAAATCTAACAAACAGTACAAGAAAGACTGTGAAAGTTTAACGTATAATTCTTCTCAATCTCCCTGGTGTGTGCCTTACCTGTGTTTCCTCCAAAGTTCCCATGATAAAAAGCCTTGGAGTGCCGGGTTGGTCTCGTCCACAAGGGAGCCACCACGACTGCGACAGAACTCCAGCGACTCATCAAAGTTGCGGGGCTGCTGGTTGTAGAAGATGTAGCACTTGCCATTATAGGTGGCGGTGCTGCCGGGGGGCTGGTCACGGAATGAAGGGCACCGCTCCATGGGCAGGGCCTGAAGGTGACACAAAAGGATATTACGTGATCAAGAATGTATCTAGAATCATAGAAAGGAGAGTATCAAACAGGGATTAAGAAGGCCTAGAATTAAACACACTCTCAAGGATGTATCTAGAATCATAGCAAGAATCATAGAAAGGAGAGTATCAACCAGGAATTAAAAACGCTTAGAATTAATGCCTATCAACCGCAGGAGAGTCATTAAGGAAGAAAATCAGTTCTAACAGCATCAATTTTTCCCTACAATACGATATGCAACAAAGTTAAATCTACGTCCCCAACTGTACAATACCGTGTAGCTCGGGTATCACTGCTGCACCAACAAATGCCTATTAATTATTCCAAATTCTTCTTCTTACTATATTGATCATTCTTCTTATATTATTCTTACTCCTAAATATTATTCTAATTATTCTTCCCACTCCATTCTTCTTGATTCTTCTTCTTACTCTTAACTCTTCTTCCCATTCTATTAATTCTTCTCAGTCATGCTTCCTCCTGTTAATCATTCGTCTTCCTACTCTATTAATGCTTCTCAATCATGCGTTTTCCAGTAATTACTCTTCTCCTTGATCACCGATACAGTTTTATCTCTAACACTCATTTTTGGACGTATCCGGGAAGCGTCGTTTGTGGCCATACCGCACAGACGATTAGGAATTCTTGAAGCATAACCCTTTTTTTGACTCTCCATGGCATGACATTTGCTTTTATGGCTGAGATCCCCCTAAGTGTGCAGTATGTGTTTTGGTAGTCATCCTCTCACACACACGCACGCAACCGCATATTCGCTTCTCTTATATTCTGAACGATTCTGTGTGTGTGTGTGTGTGTGTGTGTGTGTGATACAGATAGATACAGGCACATATAGATATATAGATAGATAGACAGATTCTTACTAGCAAAGAAGTAAAGGTCACAGTCTCCCGTCTTCAAATCCAAACTTTATTACAACCGTTGAGCCATTTATATATATATATATATATATATATATATATATATATATATATATATATATATATATATATATATATATACAGTATATATACAGTATATATATATATATATATATATATATATATATATATATATATATATATATATATATATATATAAATTCTTTCTAGTAAAGGAGAATTAATTTACGTCACGAAAAAACTTAAATTTGAGGAAGTAAACAGCCCTCATTAACCTTTCAAGGACAATAATCTTTCCCTCGTTGAATAAGATACACTCGAGGTGGCAAAAATAAACACACAAAAATACAAAAATACACCCTAATAACTACACACCACAGTGGAGGGATTAAATAATTTGCTGTCTAACCCTGTGTACTCTGTGTAGCTGATAGACGTATGTATCTATTTGAAAATATTTCTCCTGGTTTTCTTCAATAACTGTGCTTCTGTGCTAATACCCCGTCCAGGCAAAATCTTTCGTCTCTAGTCCCTCTTCCTTGCGTTCATTTACAGCGTATTTCCCGCCATAGCACTTCTTCGTGACTAGCTCGTCCTTCTCCAGCTTATTTCCCGTAGCTCAGTGGGTGCCTAAGACAATTCCACGGCTCTACGTCCTTTCCACAGCACTTCTTCGTGACTAGCAGCATATTCTAGCACTACACAGATGACACTTTTAGGCGAAGTAACAGTGAGTATAATCCTACACACGACACCTATACACTCAGTGAAGCTAAGCAGTATATCTTTCCACTATAGCTTCGTGGCACGTTAGCTGTGGCGATCAGCTAAAATGGCCGGGTGAGTCTCCTTCTTTGAGTTCATGGAGAGAATAAGGTGCTAAAAGGAAAAAATGATGATACTACTACAACTACTACTACTTCTGCTACTACTACTACTACTACTTCTACTACTACTACTACTACTACCACCAATAATAATAGTAATAATAATAATAATAATAATGCTACTACTACTGCTGCTGCTACGACACCTCCAGACCATTCTCTTCAGCTTTTGCAAGCCCACACACACACACACATTCAATTCGCAGTGTAACCGATCTTAGGCAATTTTTTGAGGTGACATGTTTATATCGGTTTTAATATTCTCAATCATACTGGCAGAGTTTGTGAACTAGACAAATGGACCTCAGTTCGACTCCCACCACATTCTAATCACTGCTCCTTTTCTGCATTGGCCAACGGCCATACCACGTTGAGTACACCGCTTCTCGACCGATCAGCGAAGTTAAGCAACGTTGGGTCTGGTTAGTACTTGGATGGGTGACCGCCTGGGAACACCAGATGCTGTTGGCATAACGTTCTCCCTACGTGTTAAGTGGGGTTGGTGGAGGATTAGTGCCCCTCCCTGCAAAACAATTAACTCTAAGCCCTTGGCCACCCCGTTTGGGATACATGGCGTCTGGCAATGAATGAATGAAATGAATGAATGAATATTCTCAAGGTAGCGTATTCCCTAGTATTTTAAAGCAACTTGCGCTAAACGATTCTAATAAGCTATGAATGAGTCGCAAGAGCCTGAGAGTGTTAATAATTGTACCATTAACCCCCTCATGGCTGGGTGAACTCTAGCATTTATTTCCAGCTGACACCAGACCATAGTACTAAGGTGAGTCATAGGTGTCTGTGGGTTAATTACCCTGGCGTGTTCACCTTGCCTTCTCCACCCATCACCTTCCCCGCCCACCCACCTGGTCAGTGTAGACGAAAGCCTCGCAGATGGAGAGCTGGACGCCGGCCGGAGCCTCGAAGTGCACGCTGACGAAGGCGCCGGGCATGGGCGGGTTGCAGGGCAGGAACAGCGGGCGGCCCTCCTCCAGCAGGCCAATGAACCGGTTGCAGATGGGGTTGACGCCGATGTCAGGACGGTTGTTGCCCACCCGCACGACGATGGTGGCAGGGTGGTTGCCTGGGGGATAAGGGGAAGGTCAGGCAGGCAGGCACGCAGGCAGGTAACAAGCAGGCAGGCAGGGGGCAGCAGTTGGAGTTTGGCAGTCAGGGGGTATAGAGACAAAGGTGAGAAATCAAGGAGAAGGGGTTACGGGATGTAGGGATCAGAGCGCAAGGATTAAGCGATTAAAGAAACTGATCTTGGAAATCTAACAGTTAAAAGGGAGCAAGGAGGCAGAGGGCATTAGCTGGAGGGGGGCGGGGGGGAGCAGAGGGAAAGGAGGCACAGGGAAGGAGTGGGAGGGGAGGAAAGAAGGGGCAGGGGTGAGGGAGGCTGAGGAGGCAGGGAGGGCAGGGGTGAGAGAGGAAAATAGACCCAGGGGTGACGGCAGTGAAGTAAACTAATGCCCGGGATGAGGAGAAAACACGTCATCATTACAGGTTGGGGTGAAGGTGGGGGTATCTGTGGTTCAGTGACTGGCTGGGGAAGGAGGCTGCCTAAAGGAAGAGAGAGTGAACAGTTAAGCGGCGAGGCAGTGGTTATGATAATTGAGGTTAATAGTTGGCGTAGGCGTAATACATCATCTCCGTGTGCTCTGCCTCATCCAAACTACCTCTTTCTTCCACCAACTGAATTTTGTCACTTTAGTCTTTCGTGCGTCTCAGTTCACTTCTCTCCTCGTTCGTTACTAAGTACATCGATATAGGGGAAATACATCATCTCTGTGTTCTTCCTCATCTTACCTATTTCTTTCATCATCTAACTTTTCCCTCTTAAACTTGTCATTGCTTCTCAGTTCCCTCTTTCCCCTTTCATTACTGAGATTAATATTTCCTCTACTGTCGTTTCATTCTTATTTCTTACGGACTTCTGTGTGTTCACTCTTATCCCCTCTCTTTCTTCCACCATCTAACTTTTCTCCATCAGTCGGTCATGCTTCTAAGTTCATCTCTTTCCTCTTGCGTAATTACCTAGCTCAATCTTCTCCTTGTTTTGCGTTTACTCTTATTTCTTACGGACTCCAGAAAATTTAAACTGAAAAGGGGAAAGGGACGCCTCTCATATTTAGCGTATATATACAGAACGCCAGGAAATATCTGACCTGTCTTGCATCCCACATTACACAGTGCAATCAGGAGCAATAATGAGAGCCAGACACTTCAGGAGACGCCAGACACTTTATTCTTCTTCCTATGCTTCAAAGTGTGTTGTCAGATATTGGAAGCGAGTCTATTCCTTCGCTAATCTGGCATAGGACTGTCAGTACAGACTTTCTCATAATATATTCATTCATTTGTTTAACCTTCCACCTTCCCATATTCCCTCTTCTGTTACACATATTAGCCTCCCTCCCCCTCCCTCTCACACCCTCCCATTACCCCTTTCACCCTCCCACCTCCCCTCCCCTTTTCACCCTCCCATCACCCTCTCCCCTATACTCATTCCCCCACTACCCCTCCCCCCTTCCATCACCCCCTGCACCCCCATCCCCCTCTACTTACCACAGCAGGACCGTCCAAAGTCTAGCCTGACGAGCTGTACCATGTAGGGCTCTAGCAGGTTCACGTACCACCAGGGCTGAGCCTCGGTGTTCGTCAGGGTGCAGGTGTCGCGATTGAAGGTGGCTGAACTGTAAGGTAAATTAAAAAAAACGGTAAAAACACCCTTAGAAATTTTGCAGTAGGATAAAACACAGTAAAACATCTAACGAAAACACAGTAAAACAACTTCAGAAATTTACGGCAGGTAAAAAAAAAAAAACACACACCTTCAGAAATGTACAGTAGGTGGAACAAAAACAGTAAAACACCTTCAGTACTGTGTGGTAGGTGAAAAAAAACAACAGTAAAACACCTTCAGGAATGTGCAGCAGGTAGAAAAGAAAAACAGTAAAACATCTTCAGGAAAGTAAGGCAGGTAGGCAAAAAAAAAAAAATAATAATAAAACACCTTCAGAAATGTGTGTCAAGTGGGAAAAACAACAGTAAAAAGGTCGTCAGAAAAGTGGGTCAAGTGGAAAAAAGCAGTAAAACACCTTCAGTTACGTGCCGTCTATATCTGGTCAATTTTTGCTGGTTGCTGACGATTACTACCAATTCGAGGGAACAGTCTGACAGTGCTGATGTTAATGAAGGGTATCTGAACCCCTCTAATTAAAATCGTCTTGAAATAGCAAATATAAAAGATACTAAACACATTTTCAACACTGCTACATAATTACTGTCACTGCTATGGAACGCTATGGGGAAACTTGTAGAACTGGAGGTGTTAAAAAAATACTCTTTGTTAACTCTGCTATTAATATACTTGTTTTACTTTTACTTGGCCAAAAATCGCCATCTCTCCACTTGAACGCTGAGCTGTAAAAATAGACACTAAAATATGATGCTAGTCATGAAGAAGTGCTCTGAAAAGTATGTGGGGTCGCTGTACTGTCTTTTTCTGCCACTGAGCTACTGATATAAACTGCTAAAAGAAGAAAATCTGGGCCAAGTTAAGGTGACAAGAGTATAGTCATCTCCTATTGGCTGTTTATGTTAATCTTCATGAAGGTGGACTGATGATGGCTTTTGGGAGATGTGAACAAAGGATCTTATATCATTTTACTACGATTAGATTTCCACTGTAGCTAATTATTGTCTGAACTGTTTACTTTTGGTCATAATTTTCCACTTAATTATTCACTCTGGTTATGAAATATTTGACAGCTGCGTGAGTGAAGACGTGAGTGTATATAATCAATCCTGCACTGACCTCGAGGAAGTTTGGCTGCGTTGTGTTTGCTGTGTGAGTGAAGAGAAGACTTATACAAAACTGAAGCTCACTGAAGTTTTGTGTATAGCTCAATGAAGTTTGTATAAAGCTCAATAAAGTCTGTGTGTCCGTATGAGCGAAGTAAAAATTGTAAACAGCCAATCTTGCACACATTTAAACCTCCCTGACGTTTTTGTATCTGAACGAAGAACGAGGGAAGGTAAACAAAGTATCTAAAATTCAAATGGCGATCGCTGAAGTCTGGTTATGATTTTATGGCGTCTGTATGAGAGAAAATAAAAGTGTAACAATATTCTGCATAAATAAAGCTCCATTTTTCTGCGTACCTGGAACCATCGACGGCTTTTTGAGGGATGCCAGTCTCTGCCACCGATGACTGCATTGGCGCCTTCCCCGCTGCCACGTTCAGTACTGTGGGAGGGAAATAGAGTGGTTAGGTAAAGAAAGGGTAATTTGTTATTCTCTCTCTCTCTCTCTCTCTCTCTCTCTCTCTCGTGTGTGTGTGTGTGTGTGTGTGTGTGTGTGTGTGTGTGTTGAGAGAGAGAGAATGTGTGTGAACCAGCGAGATTGTGTGGTGGAGCAATGTGAAGGTGTTGACTTAGATCAGGCCTTTGTTGCTCTCTCTCTCTCTCTCTCTCTCTCTCTCTCTCTCCAAATACCTCTATATTCCTTCTTATAATCTGCAGTATTTCTAGCTACGTGTCCCTTACCAGTCAACACAATAAGATTTAATTTTGCTCCACTGTTAAGAGACAAAAGTTCATCTAATATTTCACCTCTTCTACGTCTGCTTTCCTCCCATAGATACCGGTCAAGAAAATGAACCACACACTTTAAAAAATTAGCTGGATGGGTACTCTCTGATTTCTGCGGGAGAAGGATGATTATAGAGGGCAAGACAATACTGGCTGGGATCTAGCTGGGATTTTGTACTTGTGACTTTACGTGACAGATTTCAAAATGGACCGAGCCTAGCACAATTTTCGGATTAATTCCATATTCTGAGACTTGTTTTTGCAGGAAGGGAAAGGAGAGGAGGATACAGAAACTCCCCATGCGCCTTGTTCATCCTACCAAAAGAAATTCCAGTTATGCCAAGGGACTGTACGTAGGTTTGTTTGGATAGCTGTGTCGCCATGAGCTTTGCTGCTACCTCGCCACACGCCACGTCCCCCAACCAACACCTGCACACACACACACACACACACACACACACACACACACACACACACACACACACACACACACTATTTTTGCAGTGTGTGTGTGTGTGTGTGTGTGTGTGTGTGTGTGTGTGTGGTGTCGGCAAACGTGTGCATGTGTGCGATTGTGCCACGAAGAGAGGGGTGAAAGCGTGGATGTGTTGTGATAACTGGCCACTCGCCCGCCTGTGTGAAAGGTGGACTTGTTAATGGGGGTGTGAAGCCCGCACGAGGAGGGAGGAAGTGGGGAGAAACAGACAGGAAGACAGACAGAGAAAGACAGATACAGATAGATGGATATAGATAAGCGGATATATATATAGACAGAGAGACAGGTAAACAGAGAGACAGACTGATAGATAGATGGATAGGTTTGTTTTCAGATGATCGTATTAGATGAGCTTTAGTTATGAGTCAGCAATGAGTCTCCTTGGTTACTAGCCAAATCAACCCTTCACTCTGACTACACCTGGCCATCAACTGAAGTGATATGGGTTAAGGATCTTTGTCAAGTTAGAGTAAAAGGACTATACGCTTTTCACTCTAGCTTGGCCTAAAATTGCCAGCTCTCCATCTTGAATACTGATTTGTAACAGCAGATAAACACTAGAATTATGATGTTTGTCACGGAGGTGCTGTGGAAAGGATGAAGAGACGCTGCATTGTCTTTTCCTGCCACTGAGCCATGGGAAATAAGCTGCAAAGGGACGAAATATGGGCCAAGTGAAGGTGAAAAGAGTATATTTACATGCAGTATTATGTGAAGTGGTCTCGTTTTCTGTAAAGAGAATTCATTAGGTCAGAGAGAATAAAATGTGTGGGGTAACTTAACAGGAAAAAATTCCCCACCGTTTAATCTCAATTTAAAAAATGTATATATCCTAAGCGTATATTCCATTATTCCCATTAACTTTCATTTTAATTTTACTGCACCACTATATCTTTCATACTCTGCCTCCTCGTCTCCTGTTCCCTCGTCTCCTACTGTTCCCTCCTCCTCTATTCGCCTCCTCTTCACTCCCTTCATTTTCTCCTATTCTCATTCTGACCGCTTCATCCTTCACTGTCTTTTCTCCTACCTACTTCCTCTTCTCATCTCGTCGTTTCCTCCCTCCTTCCTTCTTTAACCCCTTACGTCCTCTTCCTCTCTTCTTCTATTCGATTCCTTCATTTTTCACACACTTTCTCCGTGTTTCTGTGTGCCTTCCTTTCTGTCTGCCTACCTTTCTGCCTGTCTACCTGCCTACTTTTCTGCCTGCCTGCCTGCCCACTCACCTCTCTGCCTGCTTGTCTGCTTCCTTCCAATCCCACACCTGGCTGACTGCTCAATACTTTACCGTGGGAAGGACAGAATCAGCCAGCGAGAGAGAGAGAGAGAGAGAGAGAGAGAGAGAGAGAGAGAGAGAGAGAGAGAGAGAGAGATGGGGAGACTAGAGGGTGGGAATGTAGAGGGAGGAAGGAGAAGGAGGGAATACAAATGAAGGATCGGGGAAGAATACAAAGGAAGGGAGGAAGTGAGGAGAGTGATAAGTGAGTCAACTTCCTTTGGGATAAAAGCACCGCCATCTCTCTCTCTCTCTCTCTCACACACACACACACAATCAACACTAAACCATCTTGCATCATGTCTACCTTGGAAACTACCCCACAAAACTTATTAAAGTCTTTTTTTTTCATCTGATGGAACTAGGCAACTCTGACAACATAAACACTAAGACGTGGTTGCGTTAATTTCGATGAGTCTTAGCTATAAGGTATGAAAAAATCTCCTTGGTTACTAGACAAATTATTCCTTCATCTGACTACAGAAATTGAGAGAGAGAGAGAGAGAGAGAGAGAGAGAGAGAGAGAGATGGAGGGGGGGGGGTGAAGACGACCAGCAGTAAGACAGGAGGCACGGTCTGTTGGCTCTAGGTAATGACGGCACTCCACACTACCCTCATCCCTAACATCTTTTCCTAGGTGATTTACTTTATTTATTACGCCTTACTGGAGAGTGGAGAAAGACAAGAAAAAAAAAAAAGAGGAGAAAGAAGAGAGAGAACCTATGAAGAAAGGAGAAGAGACGTAGAGAGAGAGAGAGAGAGAGGGATGAAGAAAGGAGATGAGACATAGTGAAAGAGAGAGAGAGAGAGAGAAAGAGAGATGAAGAAAGGAGATGAGACATAGTGAAAGAGAGAGAGAGAGAGAGAGAGAGAGAGAAGAAGGAAATTGAGAGGAAGAGAGAAGAAGAGAGGTAGGGCAGCTGCCTCGCCTGGGGTAAGAAATGTGGACGGAAACTCTCGATTATCTCTCTCTCCCTCACTCCTCTCTCTCTCTCTCTCTCTCTCTCTTTCTCTCAGAATTTTTACCTACTGTCCTATCGATATTTCTCCTAAGGTCTTATGGCAGAAATTCCATATCTTTACTTACTATCCTGATGAAGTCTCTCTACAGGTCTCGTGCCAGAAATTACAGATCTCTCTCTCTCTCTCTCTCTCTCTCTCTTGAATCACAGGCCTAGTATTCTATTCTAAATGACGGCATATAATTATCCCCACCTTCTACAGCTCCTTAGTACAACCTCACCTGGAGTATTGTATTCAGTTTTGGTCACTTTGTAAAAGATATATTAAAAAAATAAAATAAAACGCAGAGGCCACCATATTACGAAAAAGATATATTGAGAAACCAGAAAACGTACTGATGACAAAAAAATACCGCTAGCTCGAGAAATAAAACATAGTAGGAATGCCAAGATGAGCTGAGTCAATTTAACTTTATGAATTTAACTGTATGCAACATTCCAAAAGGGGTAGAAGTATGGTAGATGAGAAGCATTTCAAAGAGGACCGGTCGAATGACACTATAAGTAGCTGTAAAAAATATATTGGCAAACGTTTAAGTCAATGAAGCAAAGCATTTTTTTTAACAGGATTATAAACAAACTGATTATATTGCCCAGGAATGTGGTTAACAGCAACACAGTAATTTTAAAAGTCGCCTGGCTATGTATCTGTCTTCTAATCCCCACCTAAACACATTCATAGCCATAAAATGCAAACAAATCAAATTCTTTCCCTCTCATCAACATCAGGCGGAATACAAGCAAAGCGCTACATCATTACTGAATTAAATTTAGGTAGCGTACGGTGCAGTTTTTGAATCATCCTTTCCTATGAGATTTCCCCGGCTGTTCATCTATGCTGCAGGGTATCCTTCTCACTTTTTCCTGCCGACTTCGACTGGAGGGACTCACAAAAATGTTACCATTACATCTGTTGCTGTGTGATTTCCTTTGTATTCCTTTGTGTCTAGCTCCAGCCTGCTGTCTCATACTCCCCCTCCTTCCCTTGGTCTTCTTGTCCCTTCCTCTCCTCCCCTCTTCCTCCCTCCCTCTTCTCCTCCCCCTCCCTCCTGTCCCTTCCTCTCCTCTCCCTCTCTTCCTTCTCCATCCGTCCCTTCCGTCCTGTGATGACATGTGTTCTGCCAATAATGAGAAGAGAAACAGCAGAACCACACAGCACATAACAACCACACATCACACAACTACCACACACCACACAACAATCACACACCACACAACAACCACACCACACCACAACTACACCACACAACAACCACACCACACAACAACCACACACCACACAACAACCACACCACACAACAACCACACCACACAACAACCACACCACACAACAACCACACCACACAACAACCACACCACACAACAACCACACCACACAACTACCACACACCACAACCACGCAGCACATAACAACCACAAATGCCTTTAGTAAGAGACTGAAACGACAACAACATGTGTGTGTGTGGAGGAGGGGGAAAGGTAATACTCAGGAAGTTCACCACCGACTCTCTCTCTCTCTCTCTCTCTCTAATCTACCTTTCATACCTTCCCACATCCTTCTCAATCTTCCATCAAACACTTCCTCCCTCTCTTCCTCCTTTCCCCCCTTCTCCCTTCCTCCTTCCTACCTCCCTCCCTGCGTTCTTCTCCCTCATATTTACCTTCCTTCCTCCCTTCTCTCCACCTTCCCTCCCTCCATCCCTCCTCCTTCCCTCCCTCCCACCTCCCCTTCTCTCCTCTGGCGGTCAAGGTTACGTGTGTCAGCCCTGAGAGAGAGAGGAGAGAGAGAGAGAGAGAGAGAGAGAGGGCGGGGGAATTAGGGGGGAAATGAATGAATGACGGGAAGACTAAGAAGATTATAGAGCAAGGGAGAAGGAAGAGATGAATGAGGATGCAGAAGGAGGGAAAAGGGAGAGAAGGAGGAGCAGAAGAGGGGAGAGAGGTGGAGGAAAGGGGGGAGAGGGGGAGGGGAGAAAGAGAAGTGAAGGGGAAGTGTGACAGAGGTGAAGAGACGGTGGAGGGAAGGGAGAGAGAGAGAGAGAGGGGGGGAGGGGAGGAGTGTAATAGATGGAAATGAGACCTGGCTGGATACCGTGACTCCCTGGAATGATTTTCGTTTTTTGATTTTTGCTCATTTTCTCTTTCTGGTTTTTGCTGATTCATTTATATACTTTTTTTTTTTTTTACACACTTTTTGCACACCCTTCATATACTTTTTTTACTCTTGCTAAATCAGGGGTTCCAAATTTTTTCCAATCAGTGGACACGTGGACGAAATCTGATAGCCTCTCCTCTCTAAAATTTTCTTTGAAGGAGTAGCCACCTGAGAGTCACTGGTACGAGCATGTTAAATAAGATACCGGTATTTTATTAACTAGTAATCACAGTACAAGGACGTGGTGTATGCAAGTAAGAGATCACTCAAGGATATTATTGAAAAACTCAGGATAAAGTTGAATTGCAGTATTATGATCACTTTACGCACCAGTGTTCGAGCAGGGGTCACCTTCCACGCGGGAGGGACTACGCTGCTTTCTGTTTACCGTTCAGCTTCTTCAAACCCTCCCCTTCGCTGAGACAGGTAGCAAGATTGTGCCGTTTTTACTGTAATTTGGCCCAGAATTTTATCGTATGGCAACTTATTTCGCGTTGCTCAGTGGAAGAACAAAATTCTACGGCTCTACATCCTCTCCAAGGCACTTCTGTGTGACTAGCATCGTAATCTAGTGTTAATCTAATCTTACAACGTAGCATTCAAGATGGAGAGATGGCAATTTTAGGCCAAGATAAAGTAAAAAGAGTAGAGTGGAAGAGAAGAGCACTAGAAGGGAAAGAGTAGAAGCTGACAACAAGACAGCAATTCTTCCCCACCCAAACACCCGCCCAGATCCACTCAGACTGGATCTTAGGCAAAAGAATCGTTTCAGAATTCCAGGAACTCGCCTCCCATTGCGTACTGACAATGCTCCCCACGAGACTGTCGGCATGAAAAATATTCCTCAAATATTTTGCCCCAGGAAAATGATGATGAAATTCTGTCTTTAGCGGCTCCAGATACTTTAGCTGAGGTGAAGCTTCTAAAAAAAAAAAAAAAAAAAATGGCAAGATGGAATAGGCTAAGGTGCAAAGTTCTTTATCCTCGACTCAAAGCCAATCGTGTTAGTCTTCATCCTCTGCAATCCGATCACTTCATTATTATTAATTATTATTATCATTATTATTATTAAAATTTATTATTATTATTATTATTACTACTACTACTACTATTGTTATTGCTGTTATCGTTGTTTCTATTGTTCTTGTTGTTGTGGCGCCAGGCTTGTCTGAACGTGAACCCGGTGGAATGCAGTCTGAAGTTGCCATCCACCATTTTCCTTTTGGGGGACAGGGAAGGAGTTGAGGGACGCTTGTATAGCCGGGCAGAGGAGCCACTTAGTTATTCCAGTGCCACCACCTGAAGGCGTCCCTCTCCAACATCAATAGGGTATGGAAAATAGTTTGATAATTAGCCGAGACAACAGACTGAAGAGTTGGTATATTCTCCTACTTTTTATTTTTTTTTTCTTCCTCTCCATTCGTTTCCTAGTTCTTCTGCTCTTCTTTTTTCTTTGACGCTCTGACAGCAGTTCTTACGCTCATCTTCCTCCTCCTCCTCCCTCCCATCATCATCATCATCATCGGCATCGTCTTCCGGTTCTAACCCTGCATCTCCCAACCCTTCATTCTCTGTTCTCAGTTCTTCTCCATTTCCTCCTCCTCACCCTCCTTTTTTTTCCCTTCTCCGTCTTCTTTTCTTCCTCCTCCTCCTCCTCCTCCTCCTCCTCCTCCTCCTCCTTCTCTTATCCTTTACTGTGACTGATAATAATAAAACCAACAAGTACAATCTCACCACTCATCACCACCATTACCACCGTCACCATCATCATCATCACCATCCTCTTCCTTGGACGTGGGAGAGTGCATGTTCGTCCTCTGAGCATATTTATCGAATAACGAATATATCCTTTGTGCATCCACATCAGGGACGCAATGAAGGTGGAGAGTGGGAGGTGTAATGTGTGTCGAGTCACCTTGAGGTAAGTGGATGAAGGAAAGGGCGTGGAGGTTGACTTAGATACAGCCATAAGGAAAACTTCACCGACAGTCCTCTGCCAGCTTTGTGTCTTGCCTTCCATATTTCTCATCCCTCCCCAAAAGACAGAGTATCCTTCCTTCTCACTGTCCTGCCTTCCATTTTATTCATTCCTCCACAAAAGAACAGAGTATCCTTCCTTCTCACTGTCCTGCCTTTCATTTTTCTCCTTCCTCCCCAAAAGACAGAGTAGCCTTCCTTCTCACTGTCCTGCCTTCCATTTTATTCATTCCTCCACAAAAGAACAGAGTATCCTTCCATCTCATACTCTTTGTTGTGTGCTTCATATTGCTGTCACACAAAAATAATTCATGCAGCAGCTTTCAATGTTACATCCGGCAGAAAAATGTCGCTAAAATTTTGCTCATGTCTACAATCACCCACAAAAATTTGTCTATTATTCCACTACGTTTGCTTCACTGATATTAAGACTTATAAAAAAAATTATCAACAGACAGTGAAACACACCAAGCCCATCTCAGCTTAGGAAAATGAAAAGTCTATCTATCTATCTATTTGTGGTGAGAAGGAGGTGGATACAAACAAATCGCCTACATGTCATCTTGTCCTTCATCAGACTGCCCTCTTTCCACCTCACACCCCTCTCATCCACCACCCCATCCCTCCACCTCACCCTCCCTCTTCTCTTCCCTCACAAGCTTACTCACACGCACTCTCCAGGCAAGTCAATCATTCCCCACCCTCTCCACATGGCCAATCCCTCGCAAACTACTTCTCATGATGCTTTTTTGGTGGCAAGGACGAAGTGAATTAAATACTGTCCAAACTTCTGTCCCCGCCTGTACATTCTCAAGGTCCGCTCATAGGAAAACTAAATCTGACAGGACAATATCAAAGAAGGATGTGACAAGGAAAACCATAAGGGCTGGGAGAGGTGGCCCGGAACGTTTTGATGGGGATGCACAAGGACTGGCGTTGTGTGTGTGTGTGTGTGTGTGAGTGTGTGTGTGTGTGTGTGTGTGTGTACGACGGGTAGGTATGTATGTGTCTACATGTATGTATCTAGATATGTATAAGTGTATGCAAGTAGATGTGTGCCTATATGTATGTACGTGTGTGTAGGTAGGTATATATGTGCGTGTATGTATGTATGTATGCGTACGTGCATGTGGGGGGGGGACAAGGGTGGCATTGGTGGAAGGGAATATCACCCTTATTATCATTCCTCCTCTATATTTGTATAAGAATCTATCCAACATTATTTTCTTTCTTCCTCAGGTGATGTTTGTGTAGCAGATTGGACTTGGTAGGAAGAGAAAAAAGATGGATGGGTAGAGAAGACCTGAGGGCATTCATATCTTGAGAGACTGACTAGGAGAGCAAGATTATACCCACCACAACCACCTCTTCTCTCATAACCTACGTAGTTTTTGCTTTTTTCCTCCTCCTCTTCCTCTTCCTCATTCTCCCTCTTCCTGCTGCTCACCATCTTCCTTTCGGGGGATAGGGAGGGAGTTGAAGGATGCTTGTATAACTGGGCAGCTCCACCGCCCAGTTATATCGGTGCCACCACGTGAAGGCGTCCCTTTGTATCACCAAGTCAGGGGTGGGGTAGAGGGATGGGGGGGTACCGGAAGTTGTGAAGAGGAAGGGTAAACACAAAGGTAAGGAGGGTTCGAGGGAGCAGGGAAGGAGAGACAGAGGACAGGTGTGTGTGTGTGTGTGTGTGTACCTTGAGGTAATTAGTGCCACCTGCCCTTCCCTAAACACCTGCCAAACAGACAAACACACACACACACATACACACAAGCTTCACTGATCCTCCCTTCATATTCCTAACCATATATTACCAGAATTAAAGCAAGCCAGCAAGTCCCTATCAGCATTAAGTCCTGCCTTGCGCACTCCTCACTCCTCTCCGAATGCTCGAGTGTATATTTTCTTCTCTCACAAGTCCTTCCATCGCTCCAGCTCTCAGGGAAGCGTTGGTAAGCTTTTGATGGTGAGCGTACACAAAACAGCCACGCTTTCCCCTACTCAGCAAGGCACAGCTCCTGCCCTACATCAAAAGATTCCCAGGGCGGCCGAACGTGACCTAACGGAGGGTCTCTTCAGCTTTTTAGATCAATGGTCAGTCGGATCAGTGGCCATTGAACGCCACTGGCCCGTAGAAGAACCTGCTGGATCGATTTATTAAATGAGAAGGGGCGATGCTTTACTGCCATGCCAAGATTAAGTAGCGCTCTCTCTCTCTCTCTCTCTCTCTCTCTCTCTCTCTCACACACACACACACACACACACACACACACACACACACACACTTGGCCTACTTCTCACACTTAGGCCACTTAATTCACTTTATGAGGGGAGATGAGTGTGGGAAGGGGTGGGGGCAGGAAAGAGGTGAAGCCTAGGAGGAGGAGGAGGAGGAGGAGAAGAAGAAAAAGGTAGGAGGAAGGTATGAAAAAATAGGGTTAATATCAGGAAGAAAAAATTGTTAAAAAGATAAGAACAAGGAAAATAAAAAATTCGAATGAAGAGCAAGAAGTAGGAAAAAAAAGATAAGACGAGGAAAATTTGATCTTACGATGAAAATGAGGCAAATTATCATCATCATCATCATCATCATAACTTTTTCATCATCATCGTCACCACCACCAATCATCATCATCACCACCACCACCAACCATCTCCATCATCATCATCATCATCATGCCCCCCTCCCTCCCCATCTCTCTCTCTCTCTCTCTCTCTCTCTCTCTCTCTCTCTCTCTCTCTCTCTCTCTCTCTCTCTCTCTCTCTTTCTCTCTAACTGTATCCCTGGCAGCCGTCCCAGCAAAACACAACCATGAGAGCAACAGTCACTACAGTCTCTCAGGAGCAACTGGTGCAGCACTCTCAGGCGGGGGAACAATCACACGAAAACCACTGACTGACTGACTGACTAGCTGGATTGATTTTCTAGGTAGATATGGCGTTCTTAGGTAGTAGTAGTAGAAGTAGTAGTAGTAGTAGTAGTAGTAGTAGTAGTAGTAGTAGTAGTAATAATAATAATAATAATAATAATAACAATAATAATAATAATAATAAAAATAATAATGATAATAATAAACATCATCATCATCACCACCGATCATCACCACCACCCCCACCACCATCGCGAGAGAGAGAGAGAGAGAGAGAGAGAGAGATGGTAAGTGGCACAATACACTGTTTTAACTGGCTATTGTTTATTAAAAATTTCACTGTTTCATCACTGGCATTGTTTCTTGGCTTCACTGGCCACTCTGTTAATATCCAAGCTCTTTCTCCGCACGCACGCACACACACACACACACACACACACACACACACACACACACACACACACAAGAGAATGCCACGGTGCAATATTCAGAATGAGTCGCTATGGGAGAGGAGCCAGGGAGTCCCCAATCCCACCAGATTGCGGTTCATTACAGAGCCAATCAGACACACACGTCTTTGAATTTTACTGCCTCTCAATCCCTCCATTAACCCCCTAGCTCTTCCCTGGGGCTCGGTTAATGGCACCTGGGTAATTAACTTAATGATACGTCTATTAGCCATGCCGGGAAATGAAAACAAAAGGAAACAAAAGAAAAGGAAATGTAGGTTAGTGAGACATTCTTCGATGATGATGATGGTGACCAGGATAGGCACACACCAGCCCTCCTTGATTGCTTCTGATTGCCCCCCCCCCTCCCTCGCTGCTCCCTCCTGATTGTGCGCAACTTCCGGTCTGATTGTACCTGTCTTCTTCCCCTCTGATTGTTTCCGGTACCTTGCAAATCGACCAGGAAAGGGAGATTGTGAAATACCATAGTTTCTTCTTCGCTTTGTTAATCTCGATATAGGGCGGTCGTAAACAGTGTCTCTAATTGAACCTGACTGTGTGTGTGTGTGTGTGTGTGTGTGTGTGTGTGTGTGTGTGTGTGTGTGTGTGTGTGTGTGACTATGTAATTCACCAATACCAATCTACACCACCCTGTACCATTCAATACCACCTGATTCAATTACCCAGGTGTTATAAAAATCAAGAGAAAGCTTTAACACTTCAAATCATGTGTGGTCACTCCCCAGAGAAAAAAACTTTACTAGAATTAAAATCACGTATATACTCTTTTTTTCCGAAATGAGAAAGTATTCGTGTGCGGAGAGGAGGAGGAGGAGGAGGAGGAGGAGGAGGAGGAGGAGGAGGTGGTGGTGGTCATGATTATGTTACACGTGAAATCCGCAGACATTGTATTTAAGCTTTTCTGCCTTTTTGCCTTTTTTTTCTTTTCTTTTTTCACAATTTAAGCGACAAGAATATTATACCAGGACTCTTCATAAACAGCATAATTCTTTCACTAGCTGAGCCACTCCTACAATATCTACTACTACTTCTACTACTGCTACTACTACTACTATTACTACTCCTACTTTCTCTTTTATGGTTATGCATCTGTTCTTCTGTCAAGCATTTCACTATGACATTCTCCATCACCAATTACCAACACCAGTCATCCTCACAACTACAACCACCACCACAAAAGCTACCTACCACACCTATAACCACAGGAACCACCACCACCACCACCCTTATTATCACAACCTTTTAGTTTTACTTCTACTACTCTGTGTGACATCCTCTGCAACACCAAACCTTCTCCTCCACCACAACCACAACCACCACAACCATTACTACCACAACCACAACCTCCACAAACAATACTACCACAACTACATCTCCCACAACCATTACCACCACAACCACAACCACCTCAACCACCACCACCTCCATCACTACCACCAACATTACATCCTCCACACCACACCACAATCACCACTACCACAACAACTAATACAGTGCCCGCCACACTACCTCACTCTCCCCCTCTCACCGTAATCGTGTCGCAACGCCATCACTTTCACTGTCACGGTGAGAGTGGTACAACAGAATTACATTTTCAAGTCGGAAATAATATTACCGTGAATAATGGCGCGCTCGAAAGTTGCGTTAATTGTGTGTGTGTGTGTGTGTGTGTGTGTGTGTGTGTGTGTGTGTGTGTGTGTGTGTGTGTGTGTGTGTGTGTGTGTGTGTGTGTGTGTGTGTGTGTGTGTGTGAGAGAGAGAGAGAGAGAGAGAGAGAGAGAGAGAGAGAGAGAGATTTGAACACCTTTACTACGATAAACGTGTGTGTGTGTGCACGTTTGCGCCATACATGTGCATTTGCGTTTGTGTTTGTGTATATGCCCGTTTGCGAGATGTGTGTGTGTGTGTGTGTGTGTGTGTGTGTGTGTGTGCGCATGTACGTTTGCTACAGGGTGAAGGGGGACAGAGAAAAACAAGCTTTATCCTAGATTCTGATCAGTGCGAAAATCGAACTGTTGGTACGGGAGAAAGCAGGTAAAATGATGGATTGTCTCTGTCGTGATCTGCACAAGGGAAAGTGTGGTGGAGGGACTGGCCGTGACTGAGTGGATTATACTGTATGCGTGTAAGATTAATTAGGAACCAGAAGTAAGTGGTTTGGACTCAAATTGTTATGCCCTCTCAAAGAACGGAATTTCTATTGTGTGTGTGTGTGTGTGTGTGTGTGTGTGTGTGTGTGTGTGTGTGTGTGTGTGTGTGTGTGTGTGTGTGTGTGAATGCATAGTTGTAACAATAGATTAACACTAAATTCTGATGTTAGTCACGAAGAAGAGCTATGAAAAGAGTACAGAGATGCAGCAGTCTTTCTTCTTCTTCTCCTCCTCTTCCTCCTCCTCTTCCTCCTCCTCCTCCTCCTCCTCCTCTTGCCACTGAGCTACGTGAAATAAACTAAAAGGGGACGAAACTCTGGCCCAAGTTAAGGTGAAAAAAACACTATAAATTCTGGTACTCACAATTGGCTGGATAATATTGTCAACTTCTCTCTCAACCACCTCAACACTCACCTGGAAATGAAAATAAATAAATAAATAAATAAAAAGGGCCACAGTCTAATTCCCAGATGATAAAATAATATAAAGAAAAAGATATAAATTACTGAGAAAAATATATCCAATAATTACACATGATCAGACGTTGACTTGTGTGGGATTTATTTCACACATACGAAAGGACATATTTTTATCCTTTTATCTATTATATATCTATCTGCCTATTTATCTATGTATCTGTCTATCTGTCTGTCTATCTATCTATCTGTATCTACCAGGTTCAATGACTGCCTTCACGTGATTTATCCACTTCAGGGGAACCCAAAGGAAGTGTGCAGGGATTGCTGAAGGCTAAACACACAGACACACACACACACACACACACACACACACACAAAACCCCTCCACACACACACACACACACACACACACACACACACACACACACAAAACCCCTCCACACACACCTCACACACACACACACACACACACACACAAAACCCCTCCACACACACCTCACACACACACACACACACACACAACCCCTCCACACACACACACACACACACACACACACACACACACACACACACACCTCACACACACAAAACACCCCAAACACACACACCGTTCAAACTTTCTCCACTTACAGACATACATAACACCATCAGCCGTGAACACAGACGTGGCTTGGCAAACATGTACAAGAAATAAAAACTCTTATTACTTTAGACATTTAACATACAGAAGGTGGATTCCAGTCTAATTGAACGCGCCTTAGTCTCTTGTTTACATCGCTTACACATACGAATCCTACCCATCCATAAATATTGTATCTATCTATCTATCTATCTATGTCGTCTGTCTGTCTAGATGTCTGTCTATTTATATATCTCTATCTATCTATTTTTGTCTCTATCTATCTATCTTTAGCCAGACGTCTTAATCCCGAAAAAGGTGGCCACAAACAAGTCGCCTCCATGTTACCCTCTCCTCCACCATCAGGCTGTCCTTTCTCCAACTCATACCACTCTCACTCATACACCTCTCCATCCCATCCTTTGATCACATCCTCGGTCTCCCTCTCCGTCCTCCACCTTTTTTCACATAAACTCTCCTAGACAGTCTCTCATAGTTCCTACCTCGTTTCGTGGAATGTCTGTTTATATTCTCGCTGTTTTGTTTCTGTATCTTACGGCTCTCTCTCTCTCTCTCTCTCTGTCTCTCTCTCTCTCTGTCTCTCTCTCTCTCTCTCTCTCTCTCTCTCTCTCTCTCTCTCTCTCTCTCTCTCTCTCGTATCTACAAGAAATATTAACAGAAAGACACATGAAAAATAAATTGAAATAATGACTGAGAAAAAATGTTAACTAAACTCTAATATACAGGAAAAGAAAGACAGGAGGAGGAAAATGATGGCAAGAGCTGTGGATGACGAAGGAAAAAAAGGGAAAGGGGAATTTGAAACGGAGTGGAAACCATGAAAAATGAAAAGGAAGATGGATTATACAGGGAAGATGGAATGCAGCAAGAGGAAGAGGAAATACAGAAAGGAAAAACCCGGAAAACATCTGAAATAAACCATCCAATGAGGAGATAGATAGATTGATAGATAGATAGACAAATAGATAGATTGATATGTTAAAAAATAAGCCAAATTTACAGGTTTACTGGAGGAGGAAAAATTTGAGGATGGAGACGAAGAGAAACACAAAAATAAGATATGATGAGAAAGATCATTTTGTGAGAGAGAGAGAGAGAGAGAGAGAGAGATAATATCCAGGAAGTCCCAGTCCAAGGAAGAAGGAAATGAGGAAGAAAATGAATGGTTGGCCAGACAGCAGGGAAAGTGAAACGCAAGAAGAGATGAAATTCCGGAACGGTGAAAGACATGGCGGGTGAAGCACAATAGGAGTGAAATGAGCTAAGGAAGGGGGTAATGAGGGAGGAAATAAGGGGGGGAGGGAGTGAGGGGAGGGAATGGAGTGAGAAGGGGAAGGAGGCAGTGAGAAAGGGGGAGGGATTGAGAGGAGGAGTGAATGAAGGGAGGGGATGGAAGGGAGGGAGTGACAGGGGGAGGGAATGACAGAGAGAGAGAGAGAGAGAGAAAAAAAAAAAAATTACATAGAGTTACATAGATACACAGACCTTACGGTGCCTACGAGGTGGTCCGGCCTTAATACTAATACAGTGCATAGGAGCAGGAGAAAAGGATAGCACAGCAGAAGGCTCTCTCCCCCACCCTCCAGACCCTCCAGCATTTGCCGTACAGGAAGCAAGAGAGGAAGTAATACCTTGCAGGAATGAAAAACCTGAAGGAATTTTATAGGATCGGCAGAAAGTAGAATAATATGGAAAAGGAAAATTTGGGCATACAGCCACATACTTACTCTATGCATGCAATTTTTTTTTTATGTTTTTTTCTTTTTATCAAAAGATGAATAGAATGTTTATCTATTATATATATTCTAAAATATTGTCTGTGTCTAACAGACACATGAATGCAGACGCGAATATGCAATAATTGCTCCATCCTAACTAAACGATACCAACTGCGTCGAGATACATGTCCAGTCTCTTTTTAAATATATTTATAGTACCACTCTCAGTCACATTCCCAGGGAGTTTATTCCAATCGCTTACAACAGAGAGAGAGAGAGAGAGAGAGAGAGAGAGAGAGTAGGAAATCCTGGCTCATCATTTAGGAAAAAAGAAAAAAAGAAAATGACGTCCATCCAAGGGGGCGACGTACTGTTTCCTCCCTTCCTCCTTCCCTCCCTCCTTTTTTCCCTCCCTTCCCCTCCTCTCTTTCCTCCCCCTCCCTCCTCTCTTTCCTCTCCTCCTTCCCTCCTCTCTCCTAACTTCTCCCTCCAGATTTTCATTCCCTCTTTCATTTTTCTCTCCTTTCCTCCTTCGCTTCCTTCTTCTTATCTTCCTTCCCTCCCTCTCTTTCCCTTCCTTCCCTCCCTCCTTTCCAACTTTCCCTCCACCTTACTTTTCCCTCCTCCTTCTCTCCACCTTGATCCATGTTTCCTCCCTCCCTTCCTTCCTTCCTCTCTCATTTTTCCTCTCACTCTCCTTCCTTCCTTCTTCCTCCCTCTCCAATGTTCTCACTTCCTACTTTCTCTCTCTCTCTCTCTCTCTCTCTCTCTCCAGACGCCATAATCCTGGAAGGGGCGGCCACAGACAAATCGCTTCCATGTCACCCTCTCTTCCACCATCAGCTTGCCCCTCTCCCACTCACACCCCTCCTCTCTCATATACCTCTCCACCCCATCCCTCCCTCTCATCCTCCCTCTTCCCCTTCTCCCTCCCCAATCTCTCTCTCTCACACTCTCCTAGTCAGTCTCTCATTCTAAATCTATCCACATGGAGAAAGAAATATCTATCTATCTATCTATAGCCCGACGCCCTAATCCCGCAAAGGGTGGCCGCAGACAAAACGCCTCCAGGTCACTCTGTCACCCACCATTTGACTCCCTCCCCCAACTCACCCCCTCCCTCATATACCTCTCAACTCCATCCCTCCACCTCATCCTCGGTCTACCCCTCCCTCTCCCTCCCTCCACCTCACCTACATACACCCTCTTAGTCAGTCTTTCATTCTCCATCCTCTCCACATGTCCAAACCACCTCAGTGTATTTCTCCTAATCTTTTCAACCACATCCACATCTACCCCACAACGTTCCTTCACTTCTTCATTCGTCAACCTGTCCCTCCACGTCACTCCACATGCTCCTCTCAAGTAACTCATTTCCACTGCTCTCACTCTTGACTTGTTCCCTTCTTGCAAGGTCCACGCCTCGCTTCCATACGTCAGGGTAGGGATCACAATACCATCATGCAGTGACTTCTTAACTTCCATACTCACCTCCCTGTTTCTCATCACTGCTTTCAGTGTACCAACAACCTTCCTTCCCTGCTGTACCCTTTCATTTACTTCATCCCCCAAAGTTCCATCCTTACTCATCACACTACCCAAGTACTTGAATGCACTCACATTCTCCATATCCTCACCATCCAACCTCACTGCACACTCTGTGACTTCATTCCTCTCAAACACCATAACTTTACTTTTGTTTACATTAACTTTCAGCTTCCTCCTCCTACACACTGTCCCAAATTCATTCACCAAACCTTGCAACTCCCATTCATCTTCACTCAACAATACTGTATCATCAGCAAACAGCAACACCGGAAGCTTCCAAATCTCACCCTCATTCATTAGGGCCACCCCCACATCCACTGCCCTACCTTGAACCTCCTTTACAACCCCATCCATATATATATTAAACAGCCATGGAGACATTACACACCCCTGTTTTAGTCCCACATTGAGATCAAAGAACTCACTCAGCTCACCATCCATTCGCACCGTAGCCCTAGCTCCCTCATACTTCGTACATACTCTTCACAGCACTCAACAATTTCCCCTCCACTCCATATATTCTTAATACCTTCCACATACCTTGCCTATCTATTCTGTCATAAGCTTTCTCCAAGTCCATGAAGGCAGCATACACTTTCCTTCCCTTCTCTAGATACTTCTCCACTAAACATCTTAGAACAAATATCTGGTCTACACACCCTTTTCCCTTCCTAAATCCCCCTTGTTCTTCTCCAACTAGCTCCTCTGTCATATGCCTAACCCTATCAATGAGTATTCTACCATATATTTTACCAGTCACACTAAGAAGGCAAATACCCCTATGGTTACCACATACTTCTCTCTCCCCTTTTCCTTTGTACAGAGGAACAATTATACCTGATTTCCAGTCCTCTGGAACCCTTCCCTCTTCCCAAGCCAATCTACACAACTTCCATATCCACTCCACAACAATCTCACCCCCATACCTAAGCATTTCACCACACACTCCATCAATTCCTGGGGCCTTTCCCAGCTTAATCTTCTTCATCGCTTCCACTACTTCCGACCTACTGATCTCTTCCTCCCTCCTTTCATCTCTTCTTCTCCCAGCCATTCCCCAACCACTTATACTCACACTGCTCTCACTCTCTACATTCAACAAATCCTCAAAGTGCTCCTTCCATCTCCTCACTTTCTCTCTCTTCTCCACCAACAATCTATTATTCCTATCCTTCACTCCCCTACTATTTCCCCTTTCACACTGCCTTACTTTCTTTATCTCCTTCCAAAACAATTTCTTACTCTCCCTCCATTTCACACTCAGATTCCTCCCAAACTCTTCATCCACTTTCTTCTTACTCTCCTTCACCAGTCTCTTAACCTCCCTTCTCCTGCTCACATATACCTCTCTCTTCTCTCTCTCATCTTCTCCCCTACCTCTACTCGCCAACCATTCACCATATGCCTTCTTCTTTTGTTCCACAGCTCGTTTCACCTCATCATTCCACCATGCTGTCCCTTGCACACCCTTGCATCTCCTCCTCACTCCACAAACCGCCTCACACGCTGCGCTTATCTCTTCCGTGAATATCTTACATACGTCTTCCACCCCTTCCATCTGCTCTAGCTCATACCTTCCCAGTCTTTCTTCCACTATGCTCTTATAATGGTGAAAAAAAAGTGTAACAACCGAGCGAAATCTCTTAAAACGCAGATCACCTGACAACTGGAGCGGAGAAAGAGTGATGATGATGATGATGATGATGATAATGATGATGATGATGATGATGATGGTGGTGGTGGTGGTAGCAGTGACTGTGCAGGTGGTGATGATCATGGTGGTGGTGGTGATAGTGCCTGTGCTGGTGATGATGATGATGATGAAATACCACTATGTAGCCTACCAAGTGAAGGATTGCCAACGGATCTGCGTATTCTCTTTCTCTCTCTCTCTCTCTCTCTCTCTCTCTCTCTGGAAACCCGGCAGACTACAAGCTTAAAGTCCCCTCCTCCTGCAGTCTACCATCCTCCTTTCGGGGGATCGGTAAGTGAGTGAGGGACGTTTGTACAACCAGGCAGTGGAGCCGCCCAGTCACATCAGTGCCACCACACGAAGGCGTCTCCATCATCACGTCATGGGAGAGAAGTGGTTTGGTGGACTAGATGAGGCGCAGAGGTGAAATCAAGGTGGAAATATGATAACTAAATAATAACTTCCTTTGTTAACTCAGCCTTGTTCCGACTCTCATTTAGTTTCTCTTGTTAGTCGCGGCTCCAATTGGTGGCTATTAATTGGACTGGTGGTGTGGTGTGGTGTGGTGTGGTGTAGTGGTGATGATGGAGGTTATGGCGTGATGATGGTGTGGTGTGGTGTGGTGTGGTGGTGGTGGTGGTCTGGTTATACAAACGTCCCTCAACCACTTCCCAATCCCCCCAAAGGACGATGGTGGACTGCAGACGTGCAACTTAAGCCTGCAGTCCACCGAGTTCACAATTCAGATGAGCTTGGGGCCGCAACAACAACAGGTATCCGTCACATACTTCCAACTCTGCAGCAGCATACGTTACATGGCCGTTACAGAGAAGACTTTCAGTTCATATTTCAAATCCGTTACTTTCAAACGCTATTCATGTAGTTTACGCACGATTTCTGTATCCAAACATCCATAATTCAAATTCTGTAGCCGCGTACGATACATAATTCAAATTCTGTAGCCTCATACGTTACATAGCCGTTACGGGAAGGGTTCCAGACTGGCCAGTGAGGGTCCAGTCCGCGTTTAACTATGGCTGGAATTAACCAATGAGAGACGGGCTTTAGCAGCGGCCGTTACCTTGTGGTCAGCCGTGTTACGCTCATGTGTGTGTGTGTGTGTGTGTGTGTGTGTGTGTGTGTGTGTGTGTGTGTGTGTGTGTGTGTGTGTGTGTGTGTGTGTGTGTGTGTGTGTGTGTGTGTGTGTGTGTGTGTGTGTGTGTGTGTGTGTGTGTGTGTGTGTGTGTGTGTGACGTTAGCCAGAGACATACCTGTACTTGGACATGTGAAGACTGCTATGTAGAGTTCATGATGGTGGTGGTGAGAGAGAGAGAGAGAGAGAGAGAGAGAGAGAGAGAGAATATGGGTGTAAGATTTAAGGTGGATTCAAACTGCAAAAACGTCAAAATGTTAACTGTTCTTTAAAGTTTTTTTTTTTTACATCATTATAATACCTACCATGTGCTCTGATGGATTTTTATTCTCTCTCTCTCTCTCTCTCTCTCTCTCTCTCTCTCTCTCTCTCTCTCTCTCTCTCTCACGCACACACACATACACACACAACAACGAGGAATCACAAAGAATACATTAATCTGTTGAACAGCTGACAGTGTGTGTGTGTGTGTGTGTGTGTGTGTGTGTGTGTGTGTGTGTGTGTGTGTGTGTGTGTGTGTGTGTGTGTGTGTGTGTGAGAGAGAGAGAGAGAGAGAGAGAGAGAGAGAGAGAGAGAGACAGACAGACAGACAGACAGACAGACAGACAGACAGACAGACAGACAGACAGGAACAGAAAGGAGATCGATGAGAATACGAGTGGATGATGATGATGATGATGATGATGATGATGATGATGATGATGATGATGATGATGAGGAGGAGGAGGAGGAGGAGAAAGAAGAATAAGAAATAAGATAAGGAAGAGGAAAGAAGAAGATAAAGAAGAAGCGGAAAGAAGACGAGGAGGAAGAGTGTGTAGGGAGTGATGTGTATTGGTGTGTATCAAGGCGGCATTGAACCCCAGCTCTGTCAACAACACGTGCTCTTCCTGTTTACCTGAAGCCCCGTGAAACATCCCTTCCTGCTGGCTGAAACCTACTTCCCTGCTTGCTATATGCCTCCCTGCTGGCTAAAACATGCTTCCCTGCTTGCTATATGCCTTCCTGCTGGCTAAAACATGCTTCCCTGCTTGCTATATACTTCCCTGCTTGATATAGGCCTTCCTGCTGGCTAAAACATGCTTCTGTACTTGCTATATACCATCCTGCTGGCTGAAACCTACTTCCCTGCTTGCTATATGCCTTCCTGCTTTGCTAAAACATGCTTCCCTACTTGCTATATGCCTTCTTGCTGGCTGAAACATGCCTTCCTACTTGCCTAGCTATCTATCTACTTAACTACCTACCTACCTACCTCCTGTATGTCTGGCTGTCTACCTACCTACCTACCTACCTACCTACCTACCTACCTACTTACCTACCTTCCTGTATGTCTGGCTGTCTGCCTATCTACATACCTGTCCACCTGTCCGCGAATATGCGCATTCTTCACTAGCATGAGAGCACCTGCCAAGTCAGTGCGTGCACACACACACACACACACACACACACACACACACACACACACACACACACACACACACACACACACACACACACACACCACCTGCTTGACCCCTATGTGCGTTTGTCTTTCTGTATGCACATGCGCGTACGTGTGTGTGTGTGTGTGTGTGTGTGTGTGTGTGTGTGTGTGTGTGTGTGTGTGTGTGTGTGTGTGTGTGTGTGTGTGTGTGAAGAGGTATAGTGACAAAAACCGCTCTACATCATTTTCATAGCACTTCTTCGTGATTAGCATCGTATTCTAGTATTAATCTATTGTTATAACTCAGCACGGAAGATGAAGAGATGGTAATTTTAGACCATGTTAGAGTAAAAAGAGTATAGTCAATTTTAAAAGCTTAGGGTGATGATTGTGAGTGTGTGATGTATCTGGTGATGACTGAAGTTGTGATGATACCCTAACACCTCTTTCTAAGCGATTTATTTTGCACAGACATAAATATAATCTTGTTCGCTACTGATACGAATTATATTGATAACAGAACGGCATCAATAACACTCAAGATTAAGTTAAGGAGTAATAAGCAAAATAAATCGCTTTGGAAAGGGTGTTAGGAGTTCTCCCATGTCATCTGCTATGGAACACGGCCCATAGCAGTGACAGTAGCTGCTATGAGTGTGGTAATTGCCATAGTTGTGGTGGGCGCTGCGGTTGATACAATGGGGTGATTGTGGTGGTGAGTGACATGGTGTTGATGATGATGAGAGAGAGAGAGAGAGAGAGAGAGAGAGAGAGAGAGAGAGAGAGAGAGAGAGACAGACAGACAGACAGACAGACAGACAGACAGACGGACAGACAGAGACAGAGAGAGAAACACAAAAATGACGAAGACACGAAAAGAAAGTCGATAAAAAACGAGAAAAATTTTAAATAACAGAAAAAATGAAGTAAAGGAAACACGAACTGAACAAAAAAATAAAAGAAGAAAGTCATTTAGAAAGACGCACGAAAAATTGAGCAAGAGAAAGTCAGTATATTCGAAAAACTGGAAGAATAAATATAAGAAAAAATCACGTCAAGAAAGACAGTATAAAAAGAATAGTGAAGACAATGAAGAATCCAGCCTGAGGAAGGAATTGTTAAGAAATATAAAGTTTGAGTAATTATGAAGAGAGAGAGAGAGAGAGAGAGAAAGAGAGGCGAAGACTGGAAGTAAATGCAATGGATGACGAATGAATGGAAGAGAGAGAGAGAGAGAGAGAGAGAGTCAGCCTGTTACCCGCACACCTGCCTTTGCACTAAACACACACACCTGGCCTCTCGCTGTGTGTGTTTGTGTGTTCCACTCCCTTGCTTTCTGTGTGTGTGTGTGTGTGTGTGTGTGTGTGTGTGTGTGTGTGTGTGTGTGTGTGTGTGTGTGTGTGTGTGTGTGTGTGTGTGTGTGTGTGTGTGTGTGTGTGTGCAATAATTTATAAAGCAAGTGGTAGTAATAGATTATGTTTTGAATCTTCTGTATCGTTGCTAACTGCACTTTGTAATATGGGATGCAGGCTAATTACATCGCATTTAGCACTAGAATTACATTGCTAGTCACGAAGAAGTGCTATGGAAAGGATGCAGAGCCATAGTATCATCTTGCTCTGCCATTGAGCTACGTGAAATAAGCTACAGAAGGGCGAAAATCTGGGCTAATTTAATGTGAAAGAAGCATAAGAAAAAGCTCCTATTCTCGTCGGTTTAGGAAGCTCCCTAACACCTTTTCCTTAGCGATTTATTTCTGAATATGGCTGGCTAATATCCTTTTGAACGTTATCTATGTAGAGTGTGGCGATATTGGAAGGATTTATGTAACACAGAATAAGACGGTACGATGTGATTAAAAAAAAAAAAAAATCGCACAGCTTGTCTCTCAGTGTAGAGTACCGGAAGATAGTACTACATCGAGTGAGTGGATGGTGGGCACTCTCACCTATAACAGTTATCATTACTACTATTCATTATTAACATCATTTCAGTTATATCTCACCACTTTATTTTCGAAGCTGAGGGGGAGAGAGAGAGAGAGAGAGAGAGAAACACCGATGATACCACTGTCACAGAATTATAACACACACACACACACACACACACACACACACACACACTTGGACTTTCACATGTCAGTATTGTCTTTTGCTGCATCATTTTTTTTATTCCTCCTAAACTGTAATAACTTTCATGATCTCTCTCTCTCTCTCTCTCTCTCTCTCTCTCTCTCTCTCTCTCTCTCTCTCTCTCTCTCTCGTTTATTAGAAAGGGGAAACAGTGCCATGAGTGACAAAATTAATATAGCACAAAGAGAAAGCAATGATCCCTAATCTTGAGAGTCAGAATAAATCATCAGCATCACCATCATTATCATCATCATCACCAAACATCACCACCATCACTATCTTCACAGCCACCATCATCATCATCATCACCACCACCACCATTACTGTCACCATCTCCATCATCACCATCATCAACACCATCATCATCACCACCACCACCATTACTGTCACCATCTCCATCATCACCATCATCAACACCATCATCATCATCATCATCACCATTATCATCCAGACCTTTCCAACTCCAAGGTGGGGTGAGGTAGGGTCAAGAAAGAAAGGAAGAGAAAGAGAGAGAATACTTGACAGAATGAGACACTAACCAGGGCCACACTCTCACTCACTCGCCATTCAAGCCCCTGGAATCATATCAGAGCGGGTTAAATTGCTATCATGTTACAATTCAACTATGATATCTTAACTATGAGGCATCCACACACACACACACACACACACACACACACACACAACGAGAGGTACATGAGCGAGGGAGTTGTGAGATGGAGAGAAGCTGATGGCGGAGGACAGGTTGACATGGAGGTGATTTGCTTGTGGCCACCCCTCCCGAAATAAATGCGTCTGGTTATAGATAGATAGACAGACAGATAGACAGATGGATAAGGATAGATAGATAGATAGAGATTGCAGATATAGATAGACAGATACTCTACTACGCTGTGGCTTGATTTTAACTGCAAATCTTGACAAGGTGACTCAGGAGGAACCCAACTTTCACAGAGAGAGAGAGAGAGAGAGAGAATGAAGAATTGCTCGTCTGCTACACAACTATTGCTAATAACATCACAGCTGCTAAGAACAGCGGAAGGCCTACCAACAACAACAACAGCAACATCAATAACACTCTTCCCCCCCTCCAGGAATCATCATCATCATCATCATCATCATCATCATCATCATCATCATCATCACCATCATAAAAACAACAGTAACACATATTTCATCATCATTACCATCATCATCATCATCACCATCCTCATCACCATCATCGTCAGAACAACAAATACCACAACAAAAATACATGTAATACTTCACCACCACCATCACCACTACCACCACCACTTTCACCACCCTCATCATCACTCCCACCACCACCCCCATCATCATTATCACCACTCCCATCACCCTCATCACCATCATCATCACCTCAAACACCAAATACTCAACTTTCCCTCCTTCAATCACCCACTCAGTCCTTTCACCGTCGTCTGCCTTCTCCATCAACAACGCAGCGTCATCTCAAAACTTTCCCGCCAAAAATAAAACCGAAAAAAAAGGAAATAATGGAGATAGTGAGGATTATATATATATTTTCTTCGATATAATTCTTCGTTCTCTCCGACACGTAATCTGGTGAAAGGCTAGAGGGTGTTTTCTATATATATATTTTCGAAATGGATTTTACCACTGGCGTCACTGGTTGGGCTGGGAGATATGGCGGTATTTTTAAATTAGGGCGGCATTTTATATCCTTATTACCCTAACTTGGCCTAAAATTGCCATCTTTCCGCCTCGAATGCCGAGCTGTAACAGTAGATTAACACTGGTGCTAGTCACAAAGAAGTGCTGTGGAAAGGATGTAGAGCAGTAGCATAGTCTTTCTCCCCCACAGCGCTACGTGAAATAACCCGCAAAAGACGAAAATCTGGGCCAAGTTAAGGTGAAGGCAGTATATCAACCATTTCTTTACTACCTCTATACTCTGCTCACTTTACGCGTCAAACTGCCACGCCACTAGAATATGGCACTAGTCACGAAGAAGTGCTATGGAAAGGATGCTTACATTTTTAATACCAATATATATACACAAATAAATACCACATGAAAGACACCTTCATGTGGTGGCACTGATACAACCGGGCTGCTTCCCTGACCGGTTATAGAACACGTCCCTCAACACCTTCCCTGTCCCCCAAAAGGAGGAGGATGGACTTTTTCTATTAAGACCTCTGAGTGAACTGTGTGTGTGTGTGTGTGTGTGTGTGTGTGTGTACTGTAATTCTGGCCAGTGATGTGACAGCGGAGGGCGAGGTAGGTTTACGCTTACCCTTATTTTCTTTTTTCAGTTTCGTTTTCTTTTTCTAGCTGACATTCTCTCTCTCTCTCTCTCTCTCTCTCTCTCTCTCTCTCTCTCTCTCTTCCACTTCATCACCCCCTTTCTCCACCAGTTTCCCTCTTGCACACAGTCTACTTCCCTCGCAAGCCTCCTTCACCTCCACTCACA